>NW_020933360.1:0-3062 GCF_003984885.1 Neopelma chrysocephalum | reverse complement strand
AAGGTCTCAGAAATGCAATACAAATTGTTCACACAATTTCTGCACTGCTACAGGAGACCCAAGTAGGCAGCTGCATAGAACACGGTGTGATAGTTGCTAATGTGCATACTTAAACTACCAGCTATGGATGGCAATAATAAAAATATTATATTTAGAGAAGCAGTTCCATTTGTGAAATCACTGCTTATTCTCAATATACAGTTCAAACAAATTACTTCAATGTAAAAAGACTATAAAAGGAAACAAACAAAAATCCAAGCAAATCACAAACACAAGAAAGAAACTAAATGCAGGAGTGAACAAACAAGAGAACCAAGTATTGAGAATAATAGCTTATAAGCAATTGAATATTTGCTTTTGTCAATGTAATTTCCTTCTCCTGAGTAATGATTCTACCATCAGGCCCTTCTATTAGGTAAATACCTAAATTACTCATGTAATTAATGGTTTAGGCTACCCTGTTCTGTTTGCATTAAACAAATATTTTTGAGATGCTCTACAGGGCAGTGCACTTTGCAAATGTGAAAAATAACAAGCTATACAATTTTCTAGTGATAATAAGGCAAAAAAAGATTTTAACTCCTAGGTAAAGGACCTCAGATAAAAATTGCTAAAATGAACAATGGCAAAAAACAACAATTAGAGTTTACTAAAATACCTTCTGGAACAGCCCAGATTCCAATTACCATGCATTTTTTACATGTCAGCTTTCAATGACATAAGTTAAAGTCCACTGGCACAACGAAACATACTATTTTTAAAAAAATGTATTTTCAAGCAAAATGCTATGATGTACTGTTTCAACTCCTTTTAATCATCACAACAGCATTCTAGGGTCATCCAAAAATAGTTGGCTCTTCTAAAAACTTTTTATTTTTGTTGATATTGTGAGTCATATATGGTTACTTAAAACAAGGCTTTAAAGTGTTTTAGTAGTTCTCAAAGTACCAAAAAATCAATAAAGGGTTTAAAGGTCCCCAAATGCATTCAGGTAGTGGGACAGATTTTCAGTTTCAAGTCTGCTTTAATATCTGTTAAGTGACCTTCCAAAACCCTTTATTGATTTTTTGGTACTTTGAGAACTACTAAAACACTTTAAAGCCTTGTTTTAAGTAACCATATATGACTCACAATATCAACAAAAATAAAAAGTTTTTAGAAGAGCCAACTATTTTTGGATGACCCTAGAATGCTGTTGTGATGATTAAAAGGAGTTGAAACAGTACATCATAGCATTTTGCTTGAAAATACATTTTTTTAAAAATAGTATGTTTCGTTGTGCCAGTGGACTTTAACTTATGTCATTGAAAGCTGACATGTAAAAAATGCATGGTAATTGGAATCTGGGCTGTTCCAGAAGGTATTTTAGTAAACTCTAATTGTTGTTTTTTGCCATTGTTCATTTTAGCAATTTTTATCTGAGGTCCTTTACCTAGGAGTTAAAATCTTTTTTTGCCTTATTATCACTAGAAAATTGTATAGCTTGTTATTTTTCACATTTGCAAAGTGCACTGCCCTGTAGAGCATCTCAAAAATATTTGTTTAATGCAAACAGAACAGGGTAGCCTAAACCATTAATTACATGAGTAATTTAGGTATTTACCTAATAGAAGGGCCTGATGGTAGAATCATTACTCAGGAGAAGGAAATTACATTGACAAAAGCAAATATTCAATTGCTTATAAGCTATTATTCTCAATACTTGGTTCTCTTGTTTGTTCACTCCTGCATTTAGTTTCTTTCTTGTGTTTGTGATTTGCTTGGATTTTTGTTTGTTTCCTTTTATAGTCTTTTTACATTGAAGTAATTTGTTTGAACTGTATATTGAGAATAAGCAGTGATTTCACAAATGGAACTGCTTCTCTAAATATAATATTTTTATTATTGCCATCCATAGCTGGTAGTTTAAGTATGCACATTAGCAACTATCACACCGTGTTCTATGCAGCTGCCTACTTGGGTCTCCTGTAGCAGTGCAGAAATTGTGTGAACAATTTGTATTGCATTTCTGAGACCTTCACCTTGGCACAAGGCCTGCAGCCATATTAGTGGCGCAGTATTTTTTACTATCTGCACCCAGCTGTGCCAAGGTAAAGGTCTCAGAAATGCAATACAAATTGTTCACACAATTTCTGCACTGCTACAGGAGACCCAAGTAGGCAGCTGCATAGAACACGGTGTGATAGTTGCTAATGTGCATACTTAAACTACCAGCTATGGATGGCAATAATAAAAATATTATATTTAGAGAAGCAGTTCCATTTGTGAAATCACTGCTTATTCTCAATATACAGTTCAAACAAATTACTTCAATGTAAAAAGACTATAAAAGGAAACAAACAAAAATCCAAGCAAATCACAAACACAAGAAAGAAACTAAATGCAGGAGTGAACAAACAAGAGAACCAAGTATTGAGAATAATAGCTTATAAGCAATTGAATATTTGCTTTTGTCAATGTAATTTCCTTCTCCTGAGTAATGATTCTACCATCAGGCCCTTCTATTAGGTAAATACCTAAATTACTCATGTAATTAATGGTTTAGGCTACCCTGTTCTGTTTGCATTAAACAAATATTTTTGAGATGCTCTACAGGGCAGTGCACTTTGCAAATGTGAAAAATAACAAGCTATACAATTTTCTAGTGATAATAAGGCAAAAAAAGATTTTAACTCCTAGGTAAAGGACCTCAGATAAAAATTGCTAAAATGAACAATGGCAAAAAACAACAATTAGAGTTTACTAAAATACCTTCTGGAACAGCCCAGATTCCAATTACCATGCATTTTTTACATGTCAGCTTTCAATGACATAAGTTAAAGTCCACTGGCACAACGAAACATACTATTTTTAAAAAAATGTATTTTCAAGCAAAATGCTATGATGTACTGTTTCAACTCCTTTTAATCATCACAACAGCATTCTAGGGTCATCCAAAAATAGTTGGCTCTTCTAAAAACTTTTTATTTTTGTTGATATTGTGAGTCATATATGGTTACTTAAAACAAGGCTTTAAAGTGTTTTAGTAGTTCTCAAAGTACCAAAAAATCAATAAAGGGTTT
>NW_020933359.1:0-745 GCF_003984885.1 Neopelma chrysocephalum | reverse complement strand
TCAAAACCAAACTGCAGAGAGATGGAACATCATCTGCAGAGCAACTTTAATTTACATTTTCTTTAAAAGATATGTATAAGGTAATAATACATTAATATGGCTCTGGAGTTTGGTTTTGAGATTGTTTTGTTTCTTTTCTTAAGAATAAACTGGGAGGTCTGCCATAGCAACTTAGATATATTTACGAAGTCCTAAACAAAAGTTAGCTGCTCAATAGCTGAAATGATCAGACTTGAATAGTGCTTGGGGTTTCATTAGTGATTTCTGCTGTGCAACAAATGGTCCTTGCAGTTGTAAATTCCATGTCTTTGTTCTGTTTCTCATCATATCTTATACCTCTCCTCATGTTCACTTACTAAAGAACTGTGCTCCCATTTTGCCTAAACTATTTTATTTCTTTGCCTTCATTTCTCAGACTACAGAATAAAATAGTTTAGGCAAAATGGGAGCACAGTTCTTTAGTAAGTGAACATGAGGAGAGGTATAAGATATGATGAGAAACAGAACAAAGACATGGAATTTACAACTGCAAGGACCATTTGTTGCACAGCAGAAATCACTAATGAAACCCCAAGCACTATTCAAGTCTGATCATTTCAGCTATTGAGCAGCTAACTTTTGTTTAGGACTTCGTAAATATATCTAAGTTGCTATGGCAGACCTCCCAGTTTATTCTTAAGAAAAGAAACAAAACAATCTCAAAACCAAACTGCAGAGAGATGGAACATCATCTGCAGAGCAACTT
>NW_020933358.1:0-435 GCF_003984885.1 Neopelma chrysocephalum | reverse complement strand
CCTGATCCTTCCCCACTAGAAACCCAGCTAAACTGTATTTTACAAAAGCAAGAGTGGGGAAAGCTCAGGTCTCCATCTCAAGCTGCTTTGGGCTGTGCCCGCTGATGCACTGCGCATGGAGAGCACCCACTGAAACAGCGCCTGGCCCTTTGCCAGCCCAAAACCAGGCCTAGGATTCTACATGCAGTGTCCTCCCCTTCTCTGGTCACAAAACAACCCAAATCCCAATTCATCAATCCATCCATCCATCCACCCTTCTCTGCAGGGTGTCTTTTGTTTTGCTTTGTTTTGTGACCAGAGAAGGGGAGGACACTGCATGTAGAATCCTAGGCCTGGTTTTGGGCTGGCAAAGGGCCAGGCGCTGTTTCAGTGGGTGCTCTCCATGCGCAGTGCATCAGCGGGCACAGCCCAAAGCAGCTTGAGATGGAGACCTGA
>NW_020933357.1:0-497 GCF_003984885.1 Neopelma chrysocephalum | reverse complement strand
TGTTGCCCGTAAACAAAGACACAAACCAACAGAGTGTCGGTTTATGCGGTGCTTTATTCGGGGCCCCGGGAACCTGAGGACTCACGTCCCAAGTCAGGATTCCAAAGACCCTCATTTTCAGTTCAGCTTTTATACACAAACAAGTTTACATTTGGTTTCCACGGCAAAATTAGTACGTGCAGTTCCACAGCAGAACAGTCTCATTCAGTTACAAACGAGCTCATACTGCTAACAATTGACAATCAACTACTCTAATCATAAATCTACTCAAGCTGTCTTACCCCTAGTAACTGTTTAACAGACCCTCACCACATCCAAGGTAACAAATCATTATATACATGCTTGACTAAATCCTTTAATTATTGTTTCTACTTCTTCAGTACATTTCATGCTCACAAACAGGGTTGCTAACTTACTACTTTGGAGTGCTGCTTTTTAGGCCTATTCTCTTACTAAGCCTTAGCCATTCTACTACTAATTTAAATTGCTCTGCAACA
>NW_020933356.1:0-6406 GCF_003984885.1 Neopelma chrysocephalum | reverse complement strand
TACTAAGCCTTAGCCATTCTACTACTAATTTAAATTGCTCTGCAACATGTCCCCCCTTTTGAGCATTCTTCAATCTTTCAATTTGCAAGGATGCTCAAAACACATCAGGCTTTCGTTTCTTGATGGGTGGGAGATGGTTCTTCATGTGGTGAGATTACTTCTTTTCTGGTTATAGCTTTCATGATGCGTCTCGTATGTTGACCTTCTTTTACAATCATTCCTAAAAGACACTTATAAACAGTTATGGCTATGACAATAATTATTACAATCAATATTCCGTACTGGATAACAGAAGATATCCATCCTGACACATGAAGACCTAGGGAGCTGAATAATTCTCCTATCCAATTGTGTTCTGCTTCCTTTTGTAGTTCATGAACATTTTCATCAATTTGTTCCAATTGACTAATATCTTTTTCTACTTCCTGAGTGACATTTGGGATGTGTACACAACAATGTTCGTCTTTTGCATACAGGTATCCACAGACTCCGTGCTCTTTTAATAGGATTAAATCTAAAGCCATTTGATTCTGTACTGTCATTCTGGTAGTGGCTTGCAGTTGCAAATTTAAATCTTTAAATCCTTTCTTAGTCACAGCAGCCAATCTTTCGGCTTGGCCCATTAATTTGAACAACATTTCTCTGTTTCGATAAGTCGAGATAGGCGCAAACAAAGATTCTAATACCCACCCAAATTTAACTCCCGCTGATGGTTCATGCCAATCTCCCAACCCTAAGTCATCAATATTTTCACTAATTTCTCTTTTTCTTCGTGGTTGTATTTCTACTGATGTTAACTTATCCTGCTTCCAGAATGGACAGAGAGTAGGTATCCCTAGCGTGACAGGTACAACTGGACCATTTATCGGCATGTGGGTGGTCCACTGGCCATGTCCCATTACTCACACCAAATTTCCTAGGCTCCTAACTGTGGTGGTACGACAATCAATGTTTTTCACAGATCCCTTAATAGTATGATTATATCCCCGGCATTCACATCTTAACTGCAAGAGGGTCCTAACTGGTATTTGCCCGATTTCATCATCAGGGGTGTCGCAGGTATATATCCGAGTGCAAGTCCAATTTTCTTTTATATGTGTTTCTGTCCTCCAATTATGATTTCCTCTATTTCCTGTAGAATAAGTTTGATTCCTTTTCCCTTTCCAGTGAATACACCACTGTACTTTTCTAATATAACTATAAGTTTCTAGTAGGCTGGGTACCCAAATTGTTTGCCACTCTTCCATGGTTGTGGAGCTAGTAATATTTTGACATACTTCTTCTTGCTTTTCTCGTTTTATTTGAACCTGAACTTTAGAACATGGGTGCATTACTGGACCTGTAACTAAACAAGTTCCCTTTAATTTGTCAATGTTTTTGCTTGTTACCCATGTTCCAACTACTACCCATCGGAAATATCCAGGCATCTGTTCACATTGTTTTTTAGTCATTTTGTCCAATAACAAACATGCATTTGTCATTTCATCCTATGTTTTGGTTACAAATCTGCAATTCCATGTAGTATTCTTAAACATTTTAGGAATTTCTGGCACTGGAATTATTCCCCATGGGATTGGGTCTCCTGCAGCATGAGGCATAGGGAGACATGCAGTGATTTTTGTGACATTCTGTACTCTCCCAAAATCACGAATTAGGCCTACGACTAAGTTTTCTTGTTCTACTTCTCTATCTGGAATTTGCAGGTTACTTACTTACTTGTCGGGTTATTCTTTCAACTCTAATATAAACAGTAGTAGTTCCAGCATCCCACCAATCATCTTTACTTATCCAACAAATATATTGACTTTCGTCTTCCCCTCTTTGTATTTCTTTAATTATTAAAACTATGGCTTCTACCCGTTTTTCAATTTGACATTTTCCTCCCGATTTTAAATTTTGTCCTCTGAACCACCACCCATACTTTAGATACTGCCTCCCTTGAGTCTTACAGTTCAAAATTAAATCTCTTCCCTCTACTGCTGAGTAGGCCCCATGTTCTGGCTTAATTCCTAATCCTCGAGGAGGTGTGGCTACCACTGTCCTTATTCCATAATTTCCTTCATTTCCACAAGTAACTACACAAAGAGAGGTTCCTTTTGTCTTTCCAATCCTGGGGTTTGGAATGTTTAACCATCCTCTACCTCCTTCGCTATTTGACCACCAGCTTATTCCTTGAGTTTGCACCTTCCAGGATTGGTCCGTTATATTTAATTTCCACCACTTCACTCGAACGGTTTTCCTACAGTGGTCGTCAAACCTAAAGGTACAATTAATCTTTAGAGGAGGTCCATCCCACATGTCCACCTGTTGCCTGGTAGGTATAACATGTACTTTGGTTGCCATTTTTCAAGTTACATTTAAAGTCTGTATTTCTATGTCTCCATAATCAAAACTCTCCCAAATCCGAAGTACACAAATGTATGTCCCTTCCATGCTTTTAGACACTTTGGGTACCTGCAGGGTGGTATAACCCTTTTGTTGTGTCACATTCCAAACCATCGTCACTCCTTCTGTCATAATTTGGTCTTGTTCTCTCCACCGCCATTTCACATTCACCTCGCTCGATTCAACTCCCTGGTCATCAGAAAACAAACATGTTAAATTTACATCAGTATTTTCTGGTACAAGTAAATAAGGATCTGGGGTCTTAATTCTCACGGTGGTCTCTGCTAAACTCATCAACCCCAGGAACACCACGGTCCTCAATTGTTGGCTCGAAATACCATCCTTGTGGGTGAGAGAGGTTCTACCGACCACGAGACTGAAACCTTCTTGATTCGGGTGTAATGGATCCAATTGTCGATTCCCTCGACCTTCACCGCCGTGTAAGTGGTCATTATCACCTGGCGAGGACCGTCCCATGTTTCCTTTAATGGTTCCACCGACCAGTTTTTCACATAGACTTGGTCTCCTGGAGAAATGTCATGAACCAGATTCTCCAGGGGCAGAGGCCGATTCCACTGCAATGTTCTTCTGAGGGCTGTGAGAGTCTTATTTGAAGATAACACATAATTAAATACTGCTTGATCACCCACTATATGAGGATCCCTTTGCTAGGTAGCTGCATGATAGGGTTTGCCATACAATATCTCATATGGACTTACTCCTGGTTTGAAGTAGGGCACATATAGTATGAGTAGGCGTTTCTACATGGCTCTAGATTATTATTATTATTATTATTATGTAAAAGGTGGGGTTTCCCATCTCTGTAAAAGTAGCAAGCACTTTTTAGTTTTCTCATCTAATTAAAATCTATTTGAATGATTCATGCAGGTTTCCTGCATGTATTGGTGCTGTCAATAGTATATTAAGGATAGCAATCATGTAAACAGTGCCTAGAGAAAAACCTGTTTCTTTATTAATTCTGATTCTTTATTAATTTGGATATTACTAGTCTTTTTATCTTCACCAGTCCTGGGGGAGTTCAGCCATCGCGGCTTCCGTGTCCCACAACCTAGGCTCTTCCTTTTTTTTTTGGCGTTTCCTCCTCTGCCTCGCCTGTCGGCTCGATTGCTTCGAGTCACAGGGTGTTTCATCTTCTCGGCAGCAGGAGTCCCAAGTAGGAATATGCCTCTTTTTAGTGAGACGTGCTGTATATGCGGGCCACGAGGCAGCCTTTACCATAGGCTCGTTACACGACACGGCACTAACATCCCGTCGGCACTGGACTTTTACTATATCCACTACGAAAGGAGCTCCTACATAATATAAATAACAGAAATTTTGAGGGTTTATTCCATAAGTGTCACAATTCCAATATTCGGGGGAATCCCACGGAACTCCCTTTCTTTCTAACTGTTTTAATGCCCAATCAGTGAATTCTCGTTCTGATCGATAGCACTGATCACAGACTCCTCTAGGAGGATATCCGTCTCTACAGTGCGTCCATCATTTCTCTTGGCACCTTTTACATTTAAAACAAACAAATGGATAACATTTACAACCTGGTGTATTACACCACACTCTTATATCTCGTGTATCAATTTCTTTTGGGTCTGCGTGTTCTCGATATGTTATGTTAAAACCTAGCTCAACGTATTTTAACAGATTTTTGTGCCCCAATTCGTAGTATTTTAACACATTTTCATGCCCCAAATATTCCATAATATACAAACAAAGATAACATGAATGCCACAATAAATGCTAGTAGACACTTAATTCTTAAAAGTAAAGTAGTAAAATTGCTTAATGTCTCTATCATAACTTTTCTTCTTAAGACTACCTTGGTGTCTTCCAGGAGTGTCGACTACTTGCCAGCGTGAGGGATTCGCTAATCTTTCAATGCAACTGACATGTGTCCATCCATGTTTTGCAGCTCGAATTGGTGTTTCTACACTTTCACAGCCCTGTTAAAAATATGCACTCACAGTGTATTTATTTAATGAGCAACATACTAACATTTTGGTATGAGACTCATCTTTGTCAGTATATTATATAGCAGCATTAAATGTAGCAGCATTAAATATAGCAGCAGTAAAATCTCCATTCACTCTTCTTGCTTCTGACTCTCTTCCTCTCTCCTTCTTTCTCTTAAAGAAAACAAGTAAATATCTTCACTGGCTTCTAACCATATAGCAGCATAAAAACTCTCTTCTGGGCAAAAAGGTTTTTTATCGCTAACATACCAATTTAAAAGTTCACAGACCCAATTCTTAAAAGTACCACACATGGGCCAGTAGGTATTATTTCCTATTCTTCTACCTCCCCACGCTTCAATACAATACTTAATCATTTTTTTCCTTTGATCTTCTGTAAGTGCTGGAATAACAACTCCAGTTCTCTAAGAGGTTCTCTAAGGGACTCTCAGGGGGAATCCTCAGCATCCTAGCCTCAAAGTCACCTTTTACTAATCTTTTTCTCAGAGGGCTATCTGTAATCTCTCTCTGAGGTTCTTCTTTTTTACTACTTCTTTCGCTCTTTCCACCATCACTCTTAATACCATTTCTTTTTCTGTTGAATCCAGAATTGTATCTAACAATACCTGTAAATCATTCCAGTCCGGATTTTGAGTTTTTATTACCATTTTTATAATACAAGTCACCCGCTCCGGATTTTCTCTATATGTCCCAGCTGACTGTTTCCAAATTAATATATCATTAGTTAAAAAAGAAACTTTCATCATGACTTTTCCTCCGTCCGCTCCAACTGCTTCCCGCAAAGGAGCCATTAATCTAGGGGGTGAGAGTGTAGCGTCTGTCTCCCCTCTCCTTCCCCGTCTCCCCTCTCTACTCCTTCCCCTTTCCCCTCGCCCCTTCCGAGTCCGTTCTGCTAGCAGAGTTCTATCAAAATCACATTTTCGCCCTCTCATTTCCTCCTCATCCGAGGACGATTCTAACGGGGGCATGGTGGGTGATTGTGCCCTCACACGTGAAGGGAGGCTATCTCCCGGAGGCACCCTTGGAGTTATGCCAGGGGAGACTAACAAAGACACATCCTCCTCTGGTTCTGAAAACCGTATTTTCCGCTCTTGACATCCTATGCATTTATCACCCAGTTCTTTCAAAATCAACATACCACATTCTTTTTGCTATTCAGTCTTACGTTTTAAATAATAAAACAGATCTAGATACGGTGTTTCATTCCACATCTTGTTTTCCCGTAAATATTGCATCAAGGGGGTTATAATTTCCGGAGTCAATGAACCATTCCTAGGCCACTGCATTCCTTCTGTCTCATATTGAGGCCATACATTATTACAATAATCAATCAATTGTTTCTTGGTTAACTTCTTGTCTGAAATTTCCTTCCTTCCAGTGTTTTAATAAGCAACCAAGCGGAGAATCGCTAGGGATATCATTTTCTACACAAGACAGTGCCCTAAAGGTTTTAAACGGCATCATACTGACTCACACACACACACACACCACAGTCTGGATTCAAAATCAAATTCACAATAACACAACGATATAAACCAATTACTTATTCCAAAACCAAAACCAACTCGCCAATTCTCCCTCTGAGTGGCGAGTGCTGGTACAGCGTGGCTTTCGCTACGTCTTACGACCAGCGCCTAGGCTTCCTCAACCAAAACCAACTCGCCAATTCTCCCTCTGAGTGGCGAGTGCTGGTACAGCGCGGCTTTCGCTACGTCTTACGACCAGCGCCTAGGCTTCCCAACCAAGGTACCTTTTAGCCCAACCCAGCGGGAAACTCACGGTCCCGTCTTATAGGCAGGCTCCCAACCAACAAACCTAAAAGGAATAAAGCACCTTCGGGCTTACCTGGATGGTTGTCCGGCGGGCGCGGGGTCGGGCACGGGTCGATGTCTCCCCAGAAATCACCTGGTTGCCGGCATGGAGTAGATCAGCTCGTGAGCCGCCCCAGCTGCCCCCGGAGTCCCAATCTGGTGTCGCCAAAACTGTTGCCCGTAAACAAAGACACAAACCAACAGAGTGTCGGTTTATGC
>NW_020933355.1:0-656 GCF_003984885.1 Neopelma chrysocephalum | reverse complement strand
TTTTAGTGGAAACTTCAGGGTAAAATATGTTTTAAAATCTCACCTGTACAAATCATCCTTCTCTTGTATTTCAGGGTGTTTTACTATTAGCCCACTGGCTAATAATAACTTCCTGCATGTTTATTGGAAGATGGATGTGTTTTATTTGCCTGTTTAAGTCCCAGAAATCTGCCCTATTTGAACCACATATGAAGATAAAATGTATTGGTTGATGAGGTATGAGCGGGTTGCAGCAAGGGCAGTTTGCTGGGACTTAAACAGGCAAATAAAACACATCCATCTTCCAATAAACATGCAGGAAGTTATTATTAGCCAGTGGGCTAATAGTAAAACACCCTGAAATACAAGAGAAGGATGATTTGTACAGGTGAGATTTTAAAACATATTTTACCCTGAAGTTTCCACTAAAAATATTCCTTGAACTTTCAAGTTGCAACCGACAGCCTCATAAAGCAAAAGGCAAAGGTCTCTGACAACTTGTTAAGGAAAAAATTTTAGTGGAAACTTCAGGGTAAAATATGTTTTAAAATCTCACCTGTACAAATCATCCTTCTCTTGTATTTCAGGGTGTTTTACTATTAGCCCACTGGCTAATAATAACTTCCTGCATGTTTATTGGAAGATGGATGTGTTTTATTTGCCTGTTTAAGTCCCAG
>NW_020933354.1:0-1193 GCF_003984885.1 Neopelma chrysocephalum | reverse complement strand
CCCTTGGGGCTTGACCAATCAGTGCTCCTGCAAAATATAAACATATCTCTGGAGGCCGAAAAAGAAGCAGTGGTTCTTCTTGTTGGGAGAAGAAGAGGTGGCCATGTTGTAGAGGCCACGAGGAGAAGGGGCTCCGGCCCCTTAGGGGGCTTTGCCCCCCCCCAGCCCCCGGTTGGGGGGCTGCAGGGACTCAGAACTGGGCTGAGTGCCTGTGGCTAAGAGCTGGGAGAATTTCTCCCGGTAGGCAGCCTTGGGAGACGCTGGGAGCAGACGGAGCAGCAGTAGACACAGCAGCGTCCGAAGAGCAGTGGCAAAGAGCCAACTGATAAGGACCAAAAGGAGCAGCAGAAGCCGGTATGCTGCATGGAAGACACAGAGATGTCTGAAGAGAAGGAAGAAGCAGCAGCAGGAGTAGAACCGAGCCAGCAGCAGGAACAGAGTTTTGGAGGGTAAGAACTGGACAAACCAAAACCCCCAAACTCACTAGAGACCCCTCCGAGAAAGAGGAGGGGGTGGTGGACTGAGAGGAGTCCTAAAGTGCAATATGCACTGCTGAGAGGAGCTAGGAAGCTCATGGCCTCCTGAGAGATAAGCCAGGACGGCAGGACGGCCGAAAGAATGTGTGTGTGTGGGGGGTGACCTTGGCCCCCCCTGCTCCAGCTTCAGAGAAGCTGGCAGCCATCTTTGAGGCAGAGCATGGGAGCTCTGCACAGGGGCTTGATTTCCCCTGAGGATACCAGACCGTCACGGAGACCCCGGTGCTTCGTGATATGACCATGGTGTAGCGGCCGTGTCTGGGGTTACGCAGCCCATGGAAAGACCCCTTGTTTGGAGACGGGGGCCGAGAGAGACTTGGAAACCTCCCTCGTGTGTGCTGGCAGAGAGCCAGCAACTGTTTCTGGTGGAAGAGAAGAAGAGAGCCTGCTGCCTAGAGAGGAAGACCTGCTGCTCACAGACTGGAAGGGGTCTTTTCTTCTTCTTCTCTCCTGGACTTTTATTTGGAGGGAGAAGAGATTTGGCCCATTGTAAATATTATTGTCATGGTAGAGATAGATATAGAGTTAAGATTGTATACAATGTATTATAGTATTTATTTGCTGTATAGTCTTTGTAATATATTCCTTCCCCCATATTGAGTCTCGTGTTTTTGTCTGGAAAACCCATCTCACATGGGGTTGAGATGTGGGTGGGGG
>NW_020933353.1:0-1193 GCF_003984885.1 Neopelma chrysocephalum | reverse complement strand
CCCCCACCCACATCTCAACCCCATGTGAGATGGGTTTTCCAGACAAAAACACGAGACTCAATATGGGGGAAGGAATATATTACAAAGACTATACAGCAAATAAATACTATAATACATTGTATACAATCTTAACTCTATATCTATCTCTACCATGACAATAATATTTACAATGGGCCAAATCTCTTCTCCCTCCAAATAAAAGTCCAGGAGAGAAGAAGAAGAAAAGACCCCTTCCAGTCTGTGAGCAGCAGGTCTTCCTCTCTAGGCAGCAGGCTCTCTTCTTCTCTTCCACCAGAAACAGTTGCTGGCTCTCTGCCAGCACACACGAGGGAGGTTTCCAAGTCTCTCTCGGCCCCCGTCTCCAAACAAGGGGTCTTTCCATGGGCTGCGTAACCCCAGACACGGCCGCTACACCATGGTCATATCACGAAGCACCGGGGTCTCCGTGACGGTCTGGTATCCTCAGGGGAAATCAAGCCCCTGTGCAGAGCTCCCATGCTCTGCCTCAAAGATGGCTGCCAGCTTCTCTGAAGCTGGAGCAGGGGGGGCCAAGGTCACCCCCCACACACACACATTCTTTCGGCCGTCCTGCCGTCCTGGCTTATCTCTCAGGAGGCCATGAGCTTCCTAGCTCCTCTCAGCAGTGCATATTGCACTTTAGGACTCCTCTCAGTCCACCACCCCCTCCTCTTTCTCGGAGGGGTCTCTAGTGAGTTTGGGGGTTTTGGTTTGTCCAGTTCTTACCCTCCAAAACTCTGTTCCTGCTGCTGGCTCGGTTCTACTCCTGCTGCTGCTTCTTCCTTCTCTTCAGACATCTCTGTGTCTTCCATGCAGCATACCGGCTTCTGCTGCTCCTTTTGGTCCTTATCAGTTGGCTCTTTGCCACTGCTCTTCGGACGCTGCTGTGTCTACTGCTGCTCCGTCTGCTCCCAGCGTCTCCCAAGGCTGCCTACCGGGAGAAATTCTCCCAGCTCTTAGCCACAGGCACTCAGCCCAGTTCTGAGTCCCTGCAGCCCCCCAACCGGGGGCTGGGGGGGGGCAAAGCCCCCTAAGGGGCCGGAGCCCCTTCTCCTCGTGGCCTCTACAACATGGCCACCTCTTCTTCTCCCAACAAGAAGAACCACTGCTTCTTTTTCGGCCTCCAGAGATATGTTTATATTTTGCAGGAGCACTGATTGGTCAAGCCCCAAGGG
>NW_020933352.1:0-893 GCF_003984885.1 Neopelma chrysocephalum | reverse complement strand
GGGGGGCAGTTCCCTCTCTCTTACCAGCAAATACAGATGTCAACTGTAAAGGTCTCCAGACTTCTGTCTCTTTTATACCATAATTATTACTATTTACTAAGAGACAGGTAAGGCTGGAGACCTTTACAGTTGACATCTGTATTTGCTGGTAAGAGAGAGGGAACTGCCCCCCACACCTGAAACCTCTCCATGGTTCTACTTTAATTGTTTCCTGAAGAGTTGATGCTGATGGTACAAGAGGCTTATGCTTGTGAAGGAAATGTCATCCAGCAAAGCATGTCTTAATAAAAACTGGTCTTGGTGATTGGGAATGAGCAGGAGAGTTTTTGTTATTGAATGACAGTAGAGATTGGAGATGTAATCTCTGAAATTTGACCAAGAACTTTTAACAACGTGATTGTCACAAATAGACTGCAGAATTGTGTGTCTTTGTGGATGCAGTTATGGGTGAATCTGTAGGGGGCAATCTCTGACAATAAAATGCCAAGATTCCTGCAGCATTCTTTATGATGTTAAAGTAGAGACGTACTTTTGTTCTTCCCTGCCCCAACAGATTCACCCATAACTGCATCCACAAAGACACACAATTCTGCAGTCTATTTGTGACAATCACGTTGTTAAAAGTTCTTGGTCAAATTTCAGAGATTACATCTCCAATCTCTACTGTCATTCAATAACAAAAACTCTCCTGCTCATTCCCAATCACCAAGACCAGTTTTTATTAAGACATGCTTTGCTGGATGACATTTCCTTCACAAGCATAAGCCTCTTGTACCATCAGCATCAACTCTTCAGGAAACAATTAAAGTAGAACCATGGAGAGGTTTCAGGTGTGGGGGGCAGTTCCCTCTCTCTTACCAGCAAATACAGATGTCAACTGTAAAGGTCTCCAG
>NW_020933351.1:0-779 GCF_003984885.1 Neopelma chrysocephalum | reverse complement strand
ATAAAAAGGTTTCTGCTGTTTGGGATAGGCAATCTTCCTTAAAAAAAATTAATAATAATAATTATTAAAATACTTCTGCTGTTATGAAAGACCTAAGTATATTTTTGCATAATTTTTACCATTGGTAGCATAACACAATCTTAAGTCTTAATTCCATCTGTTTTCTAAGTTCTTTATATAAATTTTTAATCATTTAAGTCCTCACACTTTTGTCATTTTTAAACATATTCAGCAGTCACTTTAATACTTTGTTTAATGGAAAAACCCAAAGTCTAATATTTTTCAATATTTATTCTCTGGAGATCCACTGAATTAAAGAAATGTAATTGTGTATTGATCAAACACTATTAAATCCCCTGGTTTCTTAAATATTGGCAATTCCTTACTGCAACTTTTATCATCATTAGAAAAAAATTTTCTGTATGAGGTGGGTTTTTATCTACTGGGCAATGGTGCTGGGCTCCCCAGGACTGGGAATATTCCCCCTTGACTGATAATTTTGGACTGTGTTCACGAATTAAAAGTCTTGCTGAAACAAGCAAAATTTCCAACTGGCCTCATTTTACTATTTGCTTCGGTTTTAAAGTTAAAATTGGACATTTTTTTTAGCCATTTTGAGTTTTACTTTGGCTTTGGAAAGCTCAGTGACTGCTCAAACTTTGTAGCATTAAGGGCCTGAAATGTTTCTTTGGTGATGTCTTTTAACACTAATGCCTGGAAGTGTCTGTAATTCCTGATAAGTTTCAAGGGAAATACAAGGTACTAAAAATTACATATAT
>NW_020933350.1:0-765 GCF_003984885.1 Neopelma chrysocephalum | reverse complement strand
GCTGTTTGGGATAGGCAATCTTCCTTAAAAAAATTAATAATAATAATTATTAAAATACTTCTGCTGTTATGAAAGACCTAAGTATATTTTTGCATAATTTTTACCATTGGTAGCATAACACAATCTTAAGTCTTAATTCCATCTGTTTTCTAAGTTCTTTATATAAATTTTTAATCATTTAAGTCCTCACACTTTTGTCATTTTTAAACATATTCAACAGTCACTTTAATACTTTGTTTAATGGAAAAACCCAAAGTCTAATGTTTTTCAATATTTATTCTCTGGAGATCCACTGAATTAAAGAAATGTAATTGTGTATTGATCAAACAGTATTAAATCCCCTGGTTTCTTAAATATTGGAAATTCCTTACTGCAACTTTTTTCATCATTAGAAAAAAATCTTCTATATGAGGTGGATTTTTATCTATGGGGAAATGGTGCTGGGCTCCCCAGGACTGGGAATATTCCCCCTTGACTGATAATTTTGGACTGTGTTCACGAATTAAAAGTCTTGCTGAAACAAGCAAAATTTCCAACTGGCCTCATTTTACTATTTGCTTCGGTTTTAAAGTTAAAATTGGACATTTTTTTTAGCCATTTTGAGTTTTACTTTGGCTTTGGAAAGCTCAGTGACTGCTCAAACTTTGTAGCATTAAGGGCCTGAAATGTTTCTTTGGTGATGTCTTTTAACACTAATGCCTGGAAGTGTCTGTAATTCCCTGATAAGTTTCAAGGGAAATACAAGGTACTAAAAATTACATATAT
>NW_020933349.1:0-366 GCF_003984885.1 Neopelma chrysocephalum | reverse complement strand
TTACCACTTTCTTAGTTTCAGGGGGAAACCTGGTTCAAACCACTACAACACTCCACCCCCTGCTCCTGCAAAATCTAAACATATCACAACAATTTTAATACTCTACAATCAACATATACTCTTCTATAAATCCAAATATAATCAAAATCTCTCCACTACACATTAGCACAATTCTACTATGAACTTAACTCTATATCAAGCACTCACATTACTATAGCCTTACTTTATCACCAATGGTATAGCCTGTGGTTTGTCTGGAAACTTTTCTGTTACCTCAAGCATCTCTTATCTGATCGAAACCATCCTCTGCTACCATTTTTGTCATGGTTTCAGCAAGGCCCAAAATCCAATTCCGATTCTTAGCCC
>NW_020933348.1:0-1306 GCF_003984885.1 Neopelma chrysocephalum | reverse complement strand
TGTCATGGTTTCAGCAAGGCCCAAAATCCAATTCCGATTCTTAGCCCCCCACCCACATCTCAACCCCATGTGAGATGGGTTTTCCAGACAAAAACACGAGACTCAATATGGGGGGAAGGAATATATTACAAAGACTATACACGTGAATAAATACTATAATACATTACAAACAATCTTAACTCTATATCTATCTCTACCATGACAATAATATTTACAATGGGCCAAATCTCTTCTCCCTCCAAATAAAAGTCCAGGAGAGAAGAAGAAGAAAAGACCCCTTCCAGTCTGTGAGCAGCAGGTCTTCCTCTCTAGGCAGCAGGCTCTCTTCTTCTCTTCCACCAGAAACAGTTGCTGGCTCTCTGCCAGCACACACGAGGGAGGTTTCCAAGTCTCTCTCGGCCCCCGTCTCCAAACAAGGGGTCTTTCCATGGGCTGCGTAACCCCAGACACGGCCGCTACACCATGGTCATATCACGAAGCACCGGGGTCTCCGTGACGGTCTGGTATCCTCAGGGGAAATCAAGCCCCTGTGCAGAGCTCCCATGCTCTGCCTCAAAGATGGCTGCCAGCTTCTCTGAAGCTGGAGCAGGGGGGGGCCAAGGTCACCCCCCACACACACACATTCCTTCGGCCATCCTGGCTTATCTCTCAGGAGGCCATGAGCTTCCTAGCTCCTCTCAGCAGTGCATATTGCACTTTAGGACTCCTCTCAGTCCACCACCCCCTCCTCTTTCTCGGAGGGGTCTCTAGTGAGTTTGGGGGTTTTGGTTTATCCAGTTCTTACCCCGCGAAACTCTGTTCCTGCTGCTGGCTTGGTTCTCTTGTCCTGTTGCTGCTTTTCCTTCTCCTCAGACACCTCTGTGTCTGCCTTAGCTGCATACCGGCTTGTGTTGCTCCTTTGGTTCTTATCAGTTGGCTCTTTGCCACTGCTCTTCGGACGCTGCTGTCTCCGCTGCTGCTCCGTCGCTGCTCCCAGCATCTCCCACTTTTACTTACAGGGGAGAAAACTCCCCCAGCTCCTAGCCGCAGGCACTCAGCCCAGCTTCAACACCATTCCGAGTCCCTGCAGCCCCCAACTGGGGCTGGGGGGGGGCAGAGGCCCCCAAGGGGCCAGAGCCCCTTCTCCTCGTGGCCTCTACAACATGGCCACCTCTTCTTCTCACAAGTACTACTGCTTCTTTTTCCGGTCTCCAGAGATATGTTTATATTTTGCAGGAGCACTGATTGGTCAAGCCCCAAGGGTCACCACCCCCTGGGGGTTACCACTTTCTTAGTTTCAGGGGGAAACCTGGTTCAAACCACTACA
>NW_020933347.1:0-328 GCF_003984885.1 Neopelma chrysocephalum | reverse complement strand
GTTGGTGTTTTTGTTGGGTTTGTTGCTGGTTTTGTTGGGGTTTTTTTCTTGGGTGTTTCCAAATGGTTTTGCTCTTCCACAGAAAGCAATGATGTGTTCAGTATAATTTTTCTCAAAAAAAAAAAAGTGGTGTTTTTCTCATAGATAAATGTGGCTTCTAGGTTGGTTTTGGTTTGCTGGTGTTTTTGTTGGGTTTGTTGCTGTTTTTGTTGGTTTGTTGCTGGTTTTGTTGGGTTTGTTGCTGGTTTTGTTGGGTTTGTTGCTGGTTTTGTTGGTTTTGTTGCTGTTTTGGTTGATTTTTTTTTTTATTGGGTGTTTCCAAATAGTT
>NW_020933346.1:0-1415 GCF_003984885.1 Neopelma chrysocephalum | reverse complement strand
GAGTAATGTGGTCTAGGATCAGATGGGATGTTGGGAAGGAATTCCTGACTGGGAGGGTGGGGAGGCCCTGGCACAGGTTGCCCAGGGAAACTGTGGCTGCCCCAGCTCTGGGAGTGTCCAAGGCCAGGTTGGAGCAATCTGGGATAGTGGAAGGATTCCTGGATGGAACTAGATGGGCTTTAAGGTCCCTTCTAACCCAAACCATTCCAGGATTCTATAATCCAGTGCCACTGGTCTGGCTCTCAACTTCCAACTGTGCCTGCTTTATAATCTGAAAGCTGATGTCAGTGTGAGGTGTTGAAGGTTATTCATTCTTTTAAAGATAGAAATGCATATTTTGCTTTTTATAGTTTGTATAGTATTTATTGGGTAGTAATAAATTGTATATATTCCCTTCCCCCATACTGAGGTGTGTCTGTCTGAAAATTTCTCTTTGGTGTTGAGGCAAATTGTGGGGGGAGCTTAGAGATTGGATTCATGTGGGGAGTCAAACCCCCTACAATATTGTTTGCAGGATGTAAGAGAATTACTGAGTAATTTTTAACCTCAAATTGAAATAATTCTGTGGGTTTAGGGGTTGGATGGGGCTCTGAGTAATGTGGTCTAGGATCAGATGGGATATTGGGAAGGAATTCCTGGCTGGGAGGGTGGGGAGGCCCTGGCACAGGTTGCCCAGGAAAGCTGTGGCTGCCCCATCCCTGGAAGTGTCCAAGGCCAGGTTGGAGCAATCTGGGATAGTGGAAGGATCCCTGGATGGAACTGGATGAGCTTTAAGGTCCTTCCAACCCAAACCACTCTGGAATTCCGTGATCCTGCTTTACAAGTTCCACAGCAGCGACTTAAATAAGACCTCCCAGAGCCACACTCGTTATCCAAGTGGGAAAACAACCCCCAAACCCCTCTGTGGATCCAGGAATATCCATGTGGGTCCGTTCTCATTGCAGCATCCAGCGGGCATGGCGGGAGCACCTCCAGCGCCAGGATCTGCCCCCGGAGCGGCCCCAGGAGCGCAGCCCCTCCCCAGCCTCCCTGTCCTCGGGCAGGATGAGCAGATCCGTCAGCATGAACACCTTCTCCGACAGCAGCACCCCCGTGAGTACACCCTGAGCCCAATCTGGGCTCCTCTCGAGGGTTTTGGGGTTAAAAAAAGCTGAATTACGGGTTAATAATGGGTCGAAGAGCGATTTTTAGGGGATTTTTTAGTAGCGGGGTCTCAAATCAATCCGCAGGCACAGCTGAATGTGTGACTGTGGATATCAGCCCTGGATCTCAGCAGGTGTTAGTGGATGGAAAACAGGTGTTTCCAAATGGTTCTGTTCTTCCACAGAAAGCAAAGATGTGTTCAGTATAATTTTTCTCACAAAAAACCCCCAAATTGTGGTGCTTTTCTTGCAGATAAATGTGGCTTCTAGGTT
>NW_020933345.1:0-822 GCF_003984885.1 Neopelma chrysocephalum | reverse complement strand
GAGTAATGTGGTCTAGGATCAGATGGGATGTTGGGAAGGAATTCCTGGCTGGGAGGGTGGGGAGGCCCTGGCACAGGTTGCCCAGGAAAGCTGTGGCTGCCCCATCCCTGGAAGTGTCCAAGGCCAGGTTGGAGCAATCTGGGATAGTGGAAGGATCCCTGGATGGAACTGGATGAGCTTTAAGGTCCTTCCAACCCAAACCACTCTGGAATTCCGTGATCCTGCTTTACAAGTTCCACAGCAGCGACTTAAATAAGACCTCCCAGAGCCACACTCATTATCCAGGTGGGAAAACAACCCCCAAGCCCCACTGTGGATCCAGGAATATCCATGTGGGTCCGTTCTCATTGCAGCATCCAGCGGGCATGGCGGGAGCACCTCCAGCGCCAGGATCTGCCCCCGGAGCGGCCCCAGGAGCGCAGCCCCTCCCCAGCCTCCCTGTCCTCGGGCAGGATGAGCAGATCCGTCAGCATGAACACCTTCTCCGACAGCAGCACCCCCGTGAGTACACCCTGAGCCCAATCTGGGCTCCTCTCGAGGGTTTTGGGGTTAAAAAAAGCTGAATTACGGGTTAATAACGGCTCGAAGAGGGATTTTTAGGGGATTTTTTAATAGTGGGGTCTCAAATCAACCCGCAGGCACAGCTGAATGTGTGACTGTGGATATCAGCCCTGGATCTCAGCAGGTGTTAGTGGATGGAAAACAGGTGTTTCCAAATGGTTCTGTTTTTCCACATAAAGCAAAGATGTGTTCAGTATAATTTTTCCCCCCAAAGAACCCCAAATTGTGGTGCTTTTCTTGCAGATAAATGTGGCTTCTAGG
>NW_020933344.1:0-1415 GCF_003984885.1 Neopelma chrysocephalum | reverse complement strand
GAGTAATGTGGTCTAGGATCAGATGGGATGTTGGGAAGGAATTCCTGACTGGGAGGGTGGGGAGGCCCTGGCACAGGTTGCCCAGGGAAACTGTGGCTGCCCCAGCTCTGGGAGTGTCCAAGGCCAGGTTGGAGCAATCTGGGATAGTGGAAGGATTCCTGGATGGAACTAGATGGGCTTTAAGGTCCCTTCTAACCCAAACCATTCCAGGATTCTATAATCCAGTGCCACTGGTCTGGCTCTCAACTTCCAACTGTGCCTGCTTTATAATCTGAAAGCTGATGTCAGTGTGAGGTGTTGAAGGTTATTCATTCTTTTAAAGATAGAAATGCATATTTTGCTTTTTATAGTTTGTATAGTATTTATTGGGTAGTAATAAATTGTATATATTCCCTTCCCCCATACTGAGGTGTGTCTGTCTGAAAATTTCTCTTTGGTGTTGAGGCAAATTGTGGGGGGAGCTTAGAGATTGGATTCATGTGGGGAGTCAAACCCCCTACAATATTGTTTGCAGGATGTAAGAGAATTACTGAGTAATTTTTAACCTCAAATTGAAATAATTCTGTGGGTTTAGGGGTTGGATGGGGCTCTGAGTAATGTGGTCTAGGATCAGATGGGATATTGGGAAGGAATTCCTGGCTGGGAGGGTGGGGAGGCCCTGGCACAGGTTGCCCAGGAAAGCTGTGGCTGCCCCATCCCTGGAAGTGTCCAAGGCCAGGTTGGAGCAATCTGGGATAGTGGAAGGATCCCTGGATGGAACTGGATGAGCTTTAAGGTCCTTCCAACCCAAACCACTCTGGAATTCCGTGATCCTGCTTTACAAGTTCCACAGCAGCGACTTAAATAAGACCTCCCAGAGCCACACTCGTTATCCAAGTGGGAAAACAACCCCCAAACCCCTCTGTGGATCCAGGAATATCCATGTGGGTCCGTTCTCATTGCAGCATCCAGCGGGCATGGCGGGAGCACCTCCAGCGCCAGGATCTGCCCCCGGAGCGGCCCCAGGAGCGCAGCCCCTCCCCAGCCTCCCTGTCCTCGGGCAGGATGAGCAGATCCGTCAGCATGAACACCTTCTCCGACAGCAGCACCCCCGTGAGTACACCCTGAGCCCAATCTGGGCTCCTCTCGAGGGTTTTGGGGTTAAAAAAAGCTGAATTACGGGTTAATAATGGGTCGAAGAGCGATTTTTAGGGGATTTTTTAGTAGCGGGGTCTCAAATCAATCCGCAGGCACAGCTGAATGTGTGACTGTGGATATCAGCCCTGGATCTCAGCAGGTGTTAGTGGATGGAAAACAGGTGTTTCCAAATGGTTCTGTTCTTCCACAGAAAGCAAAGATGTGTTCAGTATAATTTTTCTCACAAAAAACCCCCAAATTGTGGTGCTTTTCTTGCAGATAAATGTGGCTTCTAGGTT
>NW_020933343.1:0-459 GCF_003984885.1 Neopelma chrysocephalum | reverse complement strand
CTGCTCCTCACCAGCCCAGTGAGCCCGAGCTTGGCACCAGCACCCGCTCAGTGCATGGCCAGCAGCCTCACACAGAGGCCAGCAAGGGGGACGGCTCCTGGGAGAGAGGGGGAAAGCACCAGGGAGAAAACCTGGACGGGGAAGAGATTTGGTGGCCTGAGCTCGAGCGAGCCCAGAGCAGGTCCTGGCAGCAACGGCTGCACCAGCTGCGCAGATGAGGCACATCCCCAGGACGGGCACATCCCTCCCAATGCAGGAGCAAAATGTGCATCATGGCTGGGGTGACAGCCCCCAAAAAACAGCACAGCCCCAGCCCCAAGAGCCAGACACGCCCCAGTACAGCACAAAGTCCTGAGAGGAACTCCCAGCACTCCCCCTTCAGCCAGGGCACTTAGGATGGGCAGCTCCTGCACACCACGGGGCTGTGGGGCCGGGCGGGACCGTGCACACCCTCACCCC
>NW_020933342.1:0-484 GCF_003984885.1 Neopelma chrysocephalum | reverse complement strand
CTGCTCCTCACCAGCCCAGTGAGCCCGAGCTTGGCACCAGCACCCGCACAGTCCATGGCCAGCAGCCTCACACAGAGGCCAGCGAGGGGGACGGCTCCTGGGAGAGAGGGGGAAAGCACCAGGGAGAAAACCTGGACGGGGAAGAGATTTGGTGGCCTGAGCTCGAGCGAGCCCAGAGCAGGTCCTGGCAGCAACGGCTGCACCAGCTGCGCAGATGAGGCACATCCCCAGGACGGGCACATCCCTCCCAACACAGGAGCAAAACGTGCATCCTGGCTGGGGTGACAGCCCCCAAAAAACAGCACAGCCCCAGCCCCAAGAGCCAGACACGCCCCAGTACAGCACAAAGTCCTGAGAGGAACTCCCAGCCCTTCAGCCAGGGCACTTAGGATGGGCAGCTCCTGCACACCACGGGGCTGTGGGGCCGGGCAGGACCATGCACACCCTCACCCCAAACCCACCCCACCACGGGGCTGTGGGGCCG
>NW_020933341.1:0-1161 GCF_003984885.1 Neopelma chrysocephalum | reverse complement strand
ACAGGGCTTATGGGACCAGAGGAACAGTCAAAGCCCTGCCTCCCACCCAGCCCAGCCATGGCTTGCTAACAGGCAGGGACACGGGCTGGTATTCACCAAGTCCCAGTGGAGTACAATACCCACTGAACTGATTTCACTTCCAACTGGAAGATGTGTTGGCGAAGGGAACGGTGTTCCCAACCTGTCAGGAGCTGAGCACACACCCCTTTGCAGGGCACGCTGCAGGACTGCTTTGCCAGAGGGTCGTGCTGTGCCCACACTGCCTCGGGGGACTGTTTGCTCTCCAAACCAGAGTGGGAAGGAATCACCTGGTGCTTTTGGGGGTGCAGTGTGTGGCTGCCCCATGACCTGCAGGGAGGATGAGCTGTACCGGCCCCAGGTTGTGTTCTGTCCCACACTCTGCCATCAAACCATGCCAGCAGTCCTGGCAGTAGGGACTGGAGAGCCCTGTAGCCCCTTGCCAGGGTTGGTCTGTCCCCTCCAGCCCCTGGGATGAGCAGGGTGGCAGGCAGTGTGAGGGTCCCCCTGGACTGGGGAGGCCTGGCAGATGGCTGTGCCTACCAGAGAGCTCCCTGGGGCACCTGAGGGGTCCCAGCACCAGCCCATGCAGAGTACCTGTTGGGGGTGTGGAACCACATGGAATACTCTGCTCTGGAGTGGACAGAGTTGGCTGTGAAACCCTTTGGCTCCAGAGCAGCGTCTGCTCCCTGTGCTGAGAAGGGCAGGTCACGAAGGGACAAGGGCACAGTGTTTTGGGAGGAGAGAGACACGTCCAGATGCCAAAGGCAGCCGGGAGGAGAACTAGAGCTGAGCTGTGGCAGAGGTTTGGTGCCTTTGTGACCACTAATGATATTTTCAGGTGTGCAGTCTAAGGATGGGGCTAATGAAACCCCCAAGCATGAGCTGTTGGTTTGGGGTCAGAGGGGTGTGCTGCACCCAGAGCAGTGCTTTGCTGCTTTTGTCTTCCTCGGAGATGGAGGTGACAGCTGGGCTCAGTGGCCATGGGGTCACTGCTCGGGGCTCCCACTGTCCCCACTTGGGGCTCCCAGCCCTTAGGCTGCCCCAGGCTGGAATGCAGCTCCTTATGGCAGAGCTGTGGCTCTGGTGCCACTGTCCCTCACGGCTGCAGATCAGTGCAGATGCCTCCGTGCTCCTGAGCTG
>NW_020933340.1:0-4520 GCF_003984885.1 Neopelma chrysocephalum | reverse complement strand
TTGTGAGACTGGAAGTGTAACTGTGTGGGATCAAAGAGAAGCTGATGTGGCCGCGAGCTGGGACCTGCAGGGCTGAGGGAGAGGAGCCACCCCGGGAGATGAAAATACCCCAGCAGGCTGCTGAGGGGCTCCAGCTCCTAATGGCAGAGCCACTCTCATGCAGCTAATACAGCCCTCGTGCCTTGGCAGCTGCTAGAGGAAAACAGGCTCCTCTCCTGAGCTGCCACCAGCCTCCGGGCCCATCCTGCCCTGTGCCACCAGCCAGGAGCTCAGTACCAGGACTTGGACCCGCTGGAGCTTGGTCAGCCAGGAGGGAAGGTCCCACTGGCTGTACCATGCCCAGGGACACAGCCTGTCCCAACACATCCCTGACCACTGCAGGTGGTCCTGGACAGCAGCATGTCCTGGGGCCTGTCCAGGGGGTCTCAGCAGGGCTGGTGCTGGCAACAGCACTGGGTGCCACAGCAACCCCACTCAGGCTGGTGCTGGGGTTGCCGAGGGCACTGCTGGCACTGGGCAAGGCGGGCAGGGAGAGCAGTTGCAGTGGTGATTAATGGTGTGCTGGCCGAGCTGACAGCTCGCAGTGCCCACAGTGGCAGGGAGCAAGCAGCTGGACCCTCTGCTCCCAACAAGTTGCTCCAGGCCCCTCAGGCTGCAGGGCCGTGCCTCGCCGGGGGCTCTGGGTGCCAGCCAGGCTGTGGGAGCTGTGCTGACAGCCCGTGCCCTGCTGGTTCTCCCCACTCCGGCCTCTCCTGCAGCAGGGAGGGCTCACGGCCGGTTCGGAGATTCTGGCAGCATCGCTGGGTTTATGAACCTGATAAAGCAACATTAAGTATCGGCACAGCGGAGCCCCCCGAGGCCTCTTTATGTGCAGAGATGAGCCGGGGGGATCCTGGAGCCTCCGTGCTGATGATTGCTCTGTCACACTAATAGATGGAGAGGAGCAGGCAGTGAGTGCTGTGCCAGCCTGCGGCACTGGGATGGTGCACCACCACCTCCCCTGAGTGCCCACCGTGCCTGTTTGGGCACCCTGCAAAGCCCCTCAGTGCTCCTCTGCGCTCTCCTGGGGGCTGCTGGCCCTCAAGGGGCTGCGCAGTCGGGATACTGATGGCATCTCCCTCCACCATCCCTGGTGCCCGTGGCTGCCCAGTGCTGGAGCTGGGCTGGGAGGGCATCGTCTCACCCTGTTCCTGGCTCTGGGGAGCTGCTGCTTCATAAACCCCAGCACGGTCTCCCTTGCCACGAGGTGGTGGAGAAGCACCTGATGGTGAGCACCTCGTGCTCCCAGAGGGTTTGTGAGGGGCCTGGAGAGCCCCGGGAGCAGCCCAGGATGAGGGTGGCGTGGCCTGGAGCCCGCCCGGTGCTGCAGTGCGTCCTGTGCGTGCGGGTGGCAGGCGGTGCTCCGGCAGCATGCAGAGCAGGCCCCGTGTAATAGATAATAATTAATAGACTGCTCCGGCGGCGAGCTAGGTAAGTAGATAAATAATTTTAATTATCCTTGGGGAGGCTGTAAAATTCGCACACAGCCCTTTATTAAACTCTCTGTTTACAACAGTCATTTATATTGTGTGTCATTTTGCATAAAACCCCCTCGGGGCTGAATAACACCGTGTAACACCGGCACTGCCAGCGTGGCTGCTCCTCAGGAGCTGGGGGTGGGAGCGTGGTGGGCAGGGACCTGGGGGACGTGGGCACCCCAGCCAAGGGCACTTCTGGATGCCCAGGGCCCCTTCGTGTGCTCACCTGAAGCTCAGGAGCCGGGTGCTGCAGCTCCAGCCCTGCTGAGCTCTGCTCCCCCTGGGGTCCCTGAGGGGTCCCCCAGACCCCAGCTCCTTCCCAGCAGAGTTGATGGGTTTGTGCTGATGGCAGGGCATTTTTCCCCCTTTTTTTGCGCATGTCTCTCAAAAGAACCATAAATTCCGAGCTGTGAAATCCCGCTGCGTCAGCAGTCTGCAAAATGAAGTGATATTAAACGTGACAAAAGTCTCTCTAATTCACCCTGGCCAGTCCCTGCTTCCCTCCCCAAAGCCGCAGTTGAGAAGTGGAAGAACGGGGGTTGCCGTTGTCCCTGCCTGGAGCCCACTGAGCCATCCAGGCTTGGGAATCTCATTAATTAAGGATTATTTACAAATAACTCTGCTCTGCTGTGCCATGCACGCTGCCCTGTCCGTGTTCCTGCCCCTCACACGCGTGTACACACGTGCTCCGTGAGCCCCTGAGCTCTGGGGCAGCCGCACGTCGCTCCGGCTGCTGTGGAATGGCTCAGGAATGGTTTTTGCTGGGACAAGGGGATGCAGGAGCGAGCTCACTGTGCCCCTCACTGTGGCAGCAGAGCCACTGCTTGCTTGCTGCAGTGCCCTCTGTTGCAGAGCACCACGTTCCGTGCACTAATCCTGTTTCCAGTGTCAGATAACAGCAGAGTCCCTGCCAGCATCAGGATGAGTCTCTGGGGCTTTGAAATCACTTTTGCAGGAACAGTGTGTGTTTCTCTGCTCCCAGATAGGTTCTGTGAGGGCGTTTTCAGTGCTGGAGGGGCCAGGTGATGCTGTTCCACCACAGAACCAGCCAGGTTGTGCCCAGTGCCCTCTGCTTGCCTGGCCAAGGGGACGTGTGCCCGAGGTGCCCCACAGTCCCTGCCTGTGCCAAGCAGGCTGTGAGGAGGGGGTTCCTGTTCTCTGGAGCAGCAGCTTCCCTAGGGAAGCTCTGTGTCTATGGTGTCCGTGCTCGCCCTGCTCCAGGGACGGGGAGGGAGGGAGCTCTGTGGAAGGTCATCAAATAACCTCAGGGTTTAATATCCCTGTGATGGGGCTAACGTTTGTATCGTTAATTTTAAAATATTTTATTTCTTCTCTGTTAAGTCAGACCCATTTCCAACAGGCTGAATAACTCTCCCTCCCTGACTGGAGACTCATGTTTGATCGTTTTCTTATCTCTTGGGTTTTTGTTCCCATCCTGGGAGGGTCAGTGATGACAGCAGGACAGAGTGCTGTGCTGATGTTACCTGTCCAGGTGATCCCGGGGTATCCCTGCAGACTGGCAGCTCTCACCTTCTCTCCTCCTGAGGACACTGAGACGTGTCCCTGTGCCTCTTTGGAGGCCACCCCCATGCTGAGCATGGGCAGGGTAGAGGGGGTGGTTTGGGGGTGTGTGCTGGGGTGGTTTGGGGAGCTGGAGCAGGGAAGAGCCCTCCCCTGCCACGCCAAGCCCGGGTTATCAGTTAATTTTAGCGATCGATGCTATTGATGCTGTGTTAGCTGAGGAAGCCACTGGAGGGCTGTTCTTCCAACTCATTACATTTAGAGCTGAACTATCTCCTTTTTATATAAATCCTGACAAATAAAGATAAAATAGGCCGTTTTCCATGGAGCTGCAGCCCAGAGTCAGGGGTGGCACTGTTTGGGGCCCCCGTGTCTCGGGATGAGCAGGGCCTGGAGCACACGTGCCAGGCTGTCACCTCTGGGTCCTGCGTGTCCCCTCCGCTGCATCTCTCAGTGGGATGGGAAACCTCCTGAGGGTCCCTCTGTGTTTCACAGCCAGAGGGTGTGGGACACCCTTTGGGGACAGACCCTGAGTGTGACCATCCTGATGGCATCAGCAGGGAGCCCTGGGTGCAGGAGCACCCTGTGGTGTCTGGGGAGCAGGACACGTGCAGGTTTCCCTCGGGCTGGCATCCCCACTCCTCCTGGAGTGCCCAGTGTGTCCCCTGGAGCTGGGCACGCAGAGCTGCTCCTGGCCCAGGCACAGAGCTGAGGGCAGATCCAGCCTGGTGCTGCAGCCGGGCTCAGTGGAGAGGGGGATCTTTCCATTTACTCTTGCAGTTTTTCATTTCAAGATGAAATTAAGCTACAGAAAGAAAACCCAGACCTTTTTTTACAGCACTGCATAAGCACATCCCTCGAGGGGAAGACACACAGAGGTTTTCCTGCACTTTGCTTTCCTCGTGTCTCCGTGTGATGCTTTCAGAGTGCTCGCCCCCGGCCAGTTCCCCCCGCGCTGGGTTCGGTGCTTTGGGGTTTGTTTCTTTCTGTGCTATTGTTTCCAATCAATTCCGTAGTAGGTTTGTGGTCAGGATAAAAGCCTTCCCCGCCCTCTGCTTGCTTGGACGTGTTTTGTGTCCCTGCTGATGCAGCCTGGGAGCAGCAAGGGTGAGTGGGGACCCCGTGCCTGGCAGCCCCTCACCCATGGGTCACCTCCCTCTGCGCACGCATGTCCAGAGCCAAGGACACCCCAATGTCCGTGGATCTTCTCCCACAGTCTGCTCTCATTCAGCTGCTTGGTGTCCCTGTGGGTTTCTCCAACCGCTCCAGTCCCCCTGTCCCCACTGACTTCATCTCAGCCATTCCTCTGGCTCCACATCCCAGTGCCGTCCCAGAGGGGATCTGTCTCCTCGTGCCGTGTCCCACCAGGTTCTCCCCGAGAGGTTGAGCCGCAGGTTAATTTACGGAGTGTGGGGAGCGCGGAGGGGAAGAGCGGCCGCCCGCTAAATAAGTCATGAAGCCAGATCCCAACAGCACAATTAG
>NW_020933339.1:0-998 GCF_003984885.1 Neopelma chrysocephalum | reverse complement strand
GGGAATGCTTATTTAACCTGACTGTATTAAATATTAAACCGAATTATAATATTTATACCTGTATTTACACCAAAAGGGGCGGTGGGTGGCTGGGGCAGTGCTGGGCGGTGCTTTTGGGGGTGCAGTGTGTGGCTGCCCCATGACCTGCAGGGAGGATGAGCTGTGCCGGCCCCAGGTTTTGTGTTCTGTCCCACACTCTGCCATCACACCATGCCAGCAGTCCTGGTAGTAGGGACTGGAGAGCCCTGTAGCCCCTTGCCAGGGTTGGTCTGTCCCCTGCAGCCCCTGGGATGGGCAGGGTGGCAGGCAGTGTGAGGCAGCGGGTCCCCCTGGACTGGGGAGGCCTGGCAGATGGCTGTGCCTACCAGAGAGCTCCCTGGGGCACCTGAGGGGTCCCAGCACCAGCCCATGCAGGGTGCCTGTTGGGGGTGTGGAACCACATGGAATACTCTGCTCTGGAGTGGACAGAGTTGGCTGTGAAACCCTTTGGCTCCAGAGCAGCGTCTGCTCCCTGTGCTGAGAAGGGCAGGTCACGAAGGGACAAGGGCACAGTGCTTTGGGAGGAGAGAGACACGTCCTGGGGGGCTTCCAGATGCTGAAGGCAGCTGGGAGGGGAACTAGAGCTGAGCTGTGACAGAGATTTGGTGCCTTTGTGACCACTAATGATATTTTCAGGTGTGCAGTCTAAGGATGGGGCTAATCAAACCCCCAGCATGAGCTGTTGGTTTGGGGTCAGAGGGGTGTGCTGCACCCAGAGCAGTGCTTTGCTGCTTTTGTCTTCCTCGAAGATGGAGGTGACAGCTGGGCTCAGTGGCCATGGGGTCACTGCTCGGGGCTCCCACTGTCCCCACTTGGGGCTCCCACTGTCCCCACTTGGGGCTCCCAGCCCTTAGGCTGCCCCAGGCTGGAATGCAGCTCCTTGTGGCAGAGCTGTGGCTCTGGTGCCACTGGCCCTCACGGCTGCAGATCAGTGCAGATGCCTCCGTGCTCCTGAGCTG
>NW_020933338.1:0-4464 GCF_003984885.1 Neopelma chrysocephalum | reverse complement strand
TTGTGAGACTGGAAGTGTAACTGTGTGGGATCAAAGAGAAGCTGATGCGGCCGCGAGCTGGGACCTGCAGGGCTGAGGGAGAGGAGCCACCCCGGGAGATGAAAATACCCCAGCAGGCTGCTGAGGGGCTCCAGCTCCTAATGGCAGAGCCACTCTCATGCAGCTGGTACAGCCCTCGTGCCTTGGCAGCTGCTAGAGGAAAACAGGCTCCTCTCCTGAGCTGCCACCAGCCTCCGGGCCCATCCTGCCCTGTGCCACCAGCCAGGAGCTCAGTACCAGGACTTGGACCCGCTGGAGCTTGGTCAGCCAGGAGGGAAGGTCCCACTGGCTGTACCATGCCCAGGGACACAGCCTGTCCCAACACATCCCTGACCACTGCAGGTGGTCCTGGACAGCAGCATGTCCTGGGGCCTGTCCAGGGGGTCTCAGCAGGGCCGGTGCTGGCAACAGCACTGGGTGCCACAGCAGCCCCACTCAGGCTGGTGCTGGGGTTGCCGAGGGCACTGCTGGCACTGGGCAAGGCGGGCAGGGAGAGCAGTTGCAGTGGTGATTAATGGTGTGCTGGCCGAGCTGACAGCTCGCAGTGCCCACAGTGGCAGGGAGCAGCTGGACCCTCTGCTCCCAACAAGTTGCTCCAGGCCCCTCAGGCTGCAGGGCTGTGCCTCGCCAGGGGCTCTGGGTGCCAGCCAGGCTGTGGGAGCTGTGCTGACAGCCCGTGCCCTGCTGGTTCTCCCCACTCTGGCCTCTCCTGCAGCAGGGAGGGCTCACGGCCGGTTCGGAGATTCCGGCGGCATCGCTGGGTTTAGGTTTATTAACCTGATAAAGCAACATTAAGTGTCGGCACAGCGGAGCCCCCCGAGGCCTCTTTATGTGCAGAGATGAGCCGGGGGGATCCTGGAGCCTCCGTGCTGATGATTGCTCTGTCACACTAATACATGGAGAGGAGCAGGCAGTGAGTGCTGTGCCAGCCTGCGGCACTGGGATGGTGCACCACCACCTCCCCTGAGTGCCCACCGTGCCTGTTTGGGCACCCTGCAAAGCCCCTCAGTGCTCCTCTGCGCTCTCCTGGGGGCTGCGCAGTCGGGATACTGATGGCATCTCCTTCCACCATCCCTGGTGCCCGTGGCTGCCCAGTGCTGGAGCCGGGCTGGGAGGGCATCGTCTCACCCTGTTCCTGGCTCTGGGGAGCTGCTGCTTCATAAACCCCAGCACGGTCTCCCTTGCCACGAGGTGGTGGAGAAGCACCTGATGGTGAGCACCTCGTGCTCCCGGAGGGTTTGTGAGGGGCCTGGAGAGCCCCGGGAGCAGCCCGGGATGAGGGTGGCGTGGCCCGGAGCCCGCCCGGTGCTGCAGTGCGTCCTGTGCGTGCGGGTGGCAGGCGGTGCTCCGGCAGCAATGCAGAGCAGGCCCCGTGTAATAGATAATAATTAATAGACTGCTCCGGCGGCGAGCTAGGTAAGTAGATAAATAATTTTAATTATCCTTGGGGAGGCTGTAAAATTCGCACACAGCCCTTTATTAAACTCTCTGTTTACAACAGTCATTTATATTGTGTGTCATTTTGCATAAAACCCCCTCGGGGCTGAATAACACCGTGTAACACCGGCACTGCCAGCGTGGCTGCTCCTCAGGAGCTGTGGGTGGGAGCGTGGTGGGCAAGGACCTGGGGGACATGGGCACCCCAGCCAAGGGCACTTCTGGATGCCCAGGACCCCTTCGTGTGCTCACCTGAAGCTCAGGAGCCGGGTGCTGCGGCTCCAGCCCTGCTGAGCTCTGCTCCCCCTGGGGTCCCTGAGGGGTCCCCCAGACCCCAGCTCCTTCCCAGCAGAGTTGATGGGTTTGTGCTGATGGCAGGGCATTTTTTCCCCCTTTTTTTTGCGCACGTCTCTCAAAAGAACCATAAATTCCGAGCGGTGAAATCCCGCTGCGTCAGCAGTCTGCAAAATGAAGTGATATTAAACGTGACAAAAGTCTCTCTAATTCACCCTGGCCAGTCCCTGCTTCCCTCCCCAAAGCCGCAGTTGAGAAGTGGAAGAACGGAGGTTGCCGTTGTCCCTGCCTGGAACCCACTGAGCCATCCAGGCTTGGGAATCTCATTAATTAAGGATTCTTTACAAATAACTCTGCTCTGCTGTGCCGTGCACGCTGCCCTGTCCGTGTTCCTGCCCCTCACACGCGTGTACACACGTGCTCCGTGAGCCCCTGAGCTCTGGGGCAGCCGCACATCGCTCCGGCTCCTGTGGAATGGCTCAGGAATGGTTTTTGCTGGGGCAAGGGGATGCAGGGGCAAGCTCACTGTGCCCCTCACTGTGGCAGCAGAGCCACTGCTTGCTTGCTGCAGTGCCCTCTGTTGCGGAGCACCACGTTCCGTGCACTAATCCTGTTTCCAGTGTCAGATAACAGCAGAGTCCCTGCCAGCATCAGGATGAGTCTCTGGGGCTTTGAAATCACTTTTGCAGGAACAGTGTGTGTTTCTCTGCTCCCAGATGGGTTCTGTGAGGGCGTTTTCAGTGCTGGAGGGGCCAGGTGATGCTGTTCCACCACAGAACCAGCCAGGTTGTGCCCAGTGCCCTCTGCTTGCCTGGCCAAGGGGACGTGTGCCCGAGGTGCCCCACAGTCCCTGCCTGTGCCAAGCAGGTTTTGAGGAGGGGGTTCCTGTTCTCTGGAGCAGCAGCTTCCCCAGGGAAGCACTGTGTCTGTGGTGTCCGTGCTCGCCCTTCTCCAGGGACGGGGAGGGAGGTCATCAAATAACCTCAGGGTTTAATATCCCTGTGATGGGGCTAACGTTTGTATCATTAATTTTAAAATACTTTATTTCTTCTCTGTTAAGTCAGACCCATTTCCAACAGGCTGAAGAACTCTCCCTCCCTAACTGCAGACTCATGTTTGATCGTTTTCTTCTCTCTTGGGTTTTTGTTCCCATCCTGGGAGGGTCAGTGATGACAGCAGGACAGAGTGCTGTGCTGATGTTACCTGTCCAGGTGATCCTAGGGTATCCCTGCAGACTGGCAGCTCTCACCTTCTCTCCTCTTGAGGACACAGAGACGTGTCCCTGTGCCTCTTTGGAGGCCACCCCCATGCTGAGCATGGGCAGGGTAGAGGGGGGGTGGTTTGGGGGTGTGTGCTGGGGTGGTTTGGGGACCTGGAGCAGGGAAGAGCCCTCCCCTGCCACGCCAAGCCCGGGTTATCAGTTAATTTTAGCGATCGATGCTATTGATGCTGTGTTAGCTGAGGAAGCCACTGGAGGGCTGTTCTTCCAACTCATTACATTTAGAGCTGAACTATCTCCTTTTTATATAAATCCTGACAAATAAAGATAAAATAGGCCGTTTTCCACGGAGCTGCAGCCCAGAGTCAGGGGTGGCACTGTTTGGGCCCCCCGTGTCTCAGGATGAGCAGGGCCTGGAGCACACGTGCCAGGCTGTCACCTCTGGGTCCTGCGTGTCCCCTCTGCTGCATCTCTCAGTGGGTTGGGAAACCTCCTGAGGGTCCCTCTGTATTTCACAGCCAGAGGGTGTGGGACACCCTTTGGGGACAGACCCTGGGTATGACCATCCTGATGGCATCAGCAGGGAGCCCTGGGTGGCCCAACAGGAGCACCCCGAGGTGTCTGGGGAGCAGGACACGTGCAGGTTTCCCTCGGGCTGGCATCCCCGCTCCTCCTGGAGTGCCCAGTGTGTCCCCTGGAGCTGGGCACGCAGAGCTGCTCCCGGCCCAGGCACAGAGGGCACTCACAGATCCAGCCTGGTGCTGCAGCCGGGCTCGGTGGAGAGGGGGATCTTTCCATTTACTCTTGCAGTTTTTCATTTCAAGATGAAATTAAGCTACAGAAAGAAAACCCAGACCTTTTTTTACAGCACTGCATAAGCACATCCCTCGAGGGGAAGACGCACAGAGGTTTTCCTGCACTTTGCTTTCCTCGTGTCTCCGTGCGATGCTTTCAGAGCGCTCGCCCCCGGCCAGTTCCCCCCGCGCTGGGTTCGGTGCTTTGGGGTTTGTTTCTTTCTGTGCTATTGTTTCCAATCAATTCCGTAGTAGGTTTGTGGTCAGGATAAAAGCCTTCCCCGCCCTCTGCTTGCTTGGACGTGTTTTGTGTCCCTGCTGATGCAGCCTGGGAGCAGCAAGGGTGAGTGGGGACCCCGTGCCTGGCAGCCCCTCGCCCATGGGTCACCTACCTCTGCGCACGCATGTCCAGAGCCAAGGACACCCCAATGTCCGTGGATCTTCTCCCACAGTCTGGTCTCACTCGGCTGCTTGGTGTCCCTGCGGGTTTCCCCAACCGCTCCAGTCCCCCCATCCCCACTGACTTCATCTCAGCCATTCCTCTGGCTCCACATCCCAGTGCCGTCCCAGAGGGGATCTGTCTCCTCGTGCTGTGTCCCACCAGGTTCTCCCCGAGAGGTTGAGCCGCAGGTTAATTTACGGAGTGTGGGGAGCGCGGAGGGGAAGAGCGTCCGCCCGCTA
>NW_020933337.1:0-377 GCF_003984885.1 Neopelma chrysocephalum | reverse complement strand
CAAAAGTAAATGCTAGTTGTGCCATTTGGCATCTCCTCCAGAAGGAGGAACTAGAGGCTGACATATCTGAGAGCTCTCGTGGTACCAGAGGGTCTTCAGCACTCCTGGGAACATGGCCCAAGAGCAGGGGAGCAGTCAGAGATGAAACACTGAAGTGTGAAAGTGCTCTGGGTGTCAGCTGAGGGTCAGAGAGACCCTCCATGGGATGCTACACACACTTGCTGGGCTGCCCCTCGGGGACCCCTCCTGCCCAGGATAACACAGAGTCCTCCTGGAGCAAGGATCAGTAAATCCCAGCGCTGAGGCTGCGTCAGAGAGGCTGCTGCCACCAGCTCTGCTGCCTTCAACCAGGGCAGGAGCTCTGCTGCCTTCAACCA
>NW_020933336.1:0-411 GCF_003984885.1 Neopelma chrysocephalum | reverse complement strand
CAAAAGTAAATGCTAGTTGTGCCATTTGGCATCTCCTCCAGAAGGAGAAACTAGAGGCTGACATATCTGAGAGCTCTCATGGTACCAGAGGGTCTTCAGCACTCCTGGGAACATGGCCCAAGAGCAGGGGAGCAGTCAGAGATGAAACATTGAAGTGTGAAAGTGCTCTGCGTGTCAGCTGAGGGTCAGAGAGACCCTCCATGGGATGCTACACGCACTTGCTGGGCTGTCCCTCGGGGACCCCTCATGCCCAGGATAACACGGAGTTCTCCTGGAGCAAGGACCAGTAAATCCCAGCACTGAGGCTGCGCCAGAGAGGCTGCTGCCACCAGCTCTGCTGCCTTCAAGCCTTCAACCAGGACATGAGCTCTGCTGCCTCCAACCAGGGCACGAGCTCTGCTGCCTTCAACC
>NW_020933335.1:0-420 GCF_003984885.1 Neopelma chrysocephalum | reverse complement strand
TTTGTCTTCCTTTTTAAAATGCTCAGCTCCCTGCTTCCCAATAAAATGACTTTGTTAATGGGATGAGGGAATATGGTCCTCGAAGGGTGGGGGTCACATTTGGTGGTCCTGCCCTTTGACCCACTGATCCCCAGGAAAGCAGCTTTTCCCATCACATAACTCAGTCCTGTGATGTTGCTGCTCCAGCGTTGCTGAGCCTGTTCCTGCTTGGAAGCCATCTTTCCTCCAGGAATTTGGAGTCCAGCAGCCAAATTGATGCTGAGCTTAGAGGTGCTGGGCTGCAGCAGGAGCTCAACCCCTCAGGAGCCAGCAGGGAATCTCCATGAGCCCGTTGGAAACTCTATGGATCCTTCCTGGGAAAAAAATGGAGGGTTTGTCTTCCTTTTTAAAATGCTCAGCTCCCTGCTTCCCAATAAAATG
>NW_020933334.1:0-894 GCF_003984885.1 Neopelma chrysocephalum | reverse complement strand
CAAAAGTTTGTGGCAAGCACAGACCACATAGGGTCTCATGGCATTACATCATCATCATGGCTAGGCTTCGCGAACGAAGATTTGGGAAGGGCTCTACCCATTTTTCATGCAAGCGCGTTGGTGGCTAAAAAGGCCAATATGAGAAAGGCAAGTCCGGTTGCAAAAGACACAGCAGAAAGACTCCTTAGATGGTATATTCTGCAAGGTTCGATTCTTTCTGCGTTGTCTTTTCTCCTCAAGAGTGATCCTGCGTGCCTTCTCAAAAGCATCAGCAGCGTTATAAATGGTCTGTCTCCAGGCCTCCCGATTAGAGGCCAGAGTGGACCAGTTATGGTGATCAATATGCCCGAGGCTGAGTTGTTGCTTCAGGGAGTCCTTGTATCTTTTCTTTGGAGCTCCTCTCTTGCGGCAGCCAGTGGCAAGTTCACCATAGAGCAGGATCTTAGGGAGGCGGTGGTCCTTCATCCTAGAGATGTGCCCTGCCCAACGCAGTTGCGTTCTCAGGAGCATGGCCTCAATACTTGTGATTGCTGCCTGTTCGAGAACAGATGTATTGGTCACATAGTCTGACCAATGGATGTTAAGGATTGTACGGAGGCAGCGTTGATGGAAGCGTTCTAGGAGACGCAGGTGGTGGCGGTAGATGACCCATGATTCGGAACCATATAAAAGAGTAGACAGCACTATGGCTCTGTAAACACTGATCTTGGTGCTTTTCTTCAAGTGTTTATTACGCCAAACTCGTTTATGGAGTTTTCCAAAAGCACTGTATGCCTTCGCTAACCTATTGTCTATCTCCCCATCAATCTTACCATCTGAGGAGATGAGGCTGCCTAGGTAATTAAACTATGATAAAATAATTTTTTCTTGTTTTGTTTTTCAACCCTTCCCAGA
>NW_020933333.1:0-4447 GCF_003984885.1 Neopelma chrysocephalum | reverse complement strand
TTGGTTACAAACTGGTCACCAAGGAAGGCCTAGCCCAAACCACCACATTCTCCACCCCTTATTCCATACTATTTTTACGTAACACCTGTATCTCACGTTCGCCTACATCCCGCGCGCATATATACATATATACATATATATATATAGTTCTTGTTGGTCTTTCGGCGCAGTTGTCTCGTCGTTGGAAAACCAATACCGATGTCAGTTCAATTCAGTCCAGATCTTTGGTCTCCTCAGTCACAACTACAGTTCTGATTTATGGCTGTTTCATTGTTCTGGGCTGTCTCATCACTGGATACCAGCAACAGCTTAGTTCAGGTCTCTCTCTCTCTCTCATCTGGTGACTGGTTTCCTGTAAAAACACAACTCAGGACATACAATTAGTTTTTTCCCAAGGCTAAATTTCCTTGAGGCACACATTGGATGACTCCATCCTTCCTCATTATCCACCACGTATGTCCTGGCCCTTGAGCAAAGACAATCCCACGAATGGGTTTGTCTTGGCCTGAGGCAGGGGTAACCCAAACAGCTTTCCCTAGCATTCCCCTCAAATGGATTGCTGGAACTTTATCTCCATCAACAATGTGAAGGGATTCTGCTTGTGCGGGGCCAGCTCGATTGACAGAACCCCTGGTGTTAACTAGCCAGGTAGCCTTGGCTAAGTTCTTGTCCCAGTTTTTATAAGTTCCCTCACCTAGTGACTGTAGAGTTGTCTTCAACAGTCCGTTATATCTTTCAACCTTCCCAGCAGCTGGTGCATGATAGGGAATGTGGTACACCCATTCGATACCATGTTCCCTCGCCCAAGTGGTGACTAATTCATTTCTGAAATGAGTCCCGTTGTCCGACTCAATACGTTCTGGGGTCCCGTGTCTCCACAGGACTTGCTTTTCAAGGCCCAAAATGGTATTCCGTGCCGTTGCGTGGGGCACTGAAAAAGTTTCTAGCCATCCCGTTGTTGCTTCCACCATGGTAAGTACATAGCACTTACCTTGGCGAGTCTGTGGCAGTTTGATATAATCAACCTGCCATGCCTCTCCATACTTATACTTATCCCATCGTCCACCATACCACAGGGGCTTCAGTCTTTTTGCCTGCTTAATAGCGGCACAAGTCTCACAATCATGGATAACTTCAGAAATTATATCCATGGTTAAATCCACCCCTCGGTCTCGTGCCCATCTGTGGGTGGCATCTCGGCCCTGATGACCGGAAGCATCATGGGCCCATCGAGCCAGAAACAGCTCTCCCTTCTGCTGCCAGTCTAGGTCTACTTGTGACACTCCTATCTGTGCAGCTCGGTCCGCTTCTCTGTTGTTATCGTGTTCTTCATTAGCTCGCTTCTTGGACACATGGGCATCTACATGGTGGACTCTCACATTCAGATTCTTCGCTCTGGCAGCGATGTCCTGCCACAAGTCAGCAGCCCAGATGGGTTTTCCTCCACGCCTCCAGTTCATCTTTTTCCATCGGTCTAACCATCCCCATAGGGCATTGGCTATCATCCACGAGTCAGTGTAGAGGTAGAGCCTTGGCCATCCTTCTCGTTCGGCAATGTCCAGGGCCAATTGGACGGCTTTGAGCTCTGCAAATTGACTCGACTCGCCTTGACCCTCAGCAGCTTCTGCCACTCGTCGGGTGGGACTCCAAATGGCTGCTTTCCACTTCCGGTTCTTTCCTACAATACGGCAAGAACCATCAGTGAAAAGGGCATAACGCCTTTCTTCATCTGGCAGCTGATCAAATGGCGGAGCTTCTTCAGCTCGGTTCACTGGCTCTTCTTCTTCTTCTGCCAGACTGAAGTTCCCACCTTCAGGCCAATTTGTGATAACCTCCAGAATTCCAGGGCGATTTGAGCTTCCCAATCGTACACGCTGCGTAATCAAGGCTATCCACTTGCTCCATGTAGCATCGGTGGCATGATGTGTAGGGGGCACCTTCCCTTTGAACATCCAGTTCAGGACTGGTAGTCGAGGTGCTAGGAGGAGCTGTGTTTCAGTGCCAATCACTTCTGAGGCTGCTTGTATGCCTTCATAGGCCGCCAGAATTTCCTTTTCCACAGGAGTGTAGTTGGCTTCAGAACCCCTGTAGCTTCGGCTCCAGAAGCCAAGTGGTCGCCCTCGCATCTCACCAGGCACCTTTTGCCAGAGGCTCCAGGAGGGACCTTTATCTCCAGCTGTAGTGTAAAGTACGTTCTTCACGTCTGGTCCCGTCCGAACTGGTCCAAGAGCCACGGCATGTGCAATCTCTTGTTTGATCTGTTTAAATGCCTGTTGCTGTTCAGGACCCCATTGAAAGGTATTCTTTTTACGGGTCACAAAGTGAAGAGGGCTCACAATCTGGCTATACCCAGGGATGTGCATTCTCCAGAAGCCTATGGCCCCCAGGAAAGCTTGTGTCTCCTTCTTGTTGGTGGGTGGAGCCATGGCTACAATCTTATTAATGACATCTGTTGGTATCTGACGTCGTCCATCTTGCCATTTCACCCCTAGGAATTGGATCTCTCTGGCAGGTCCCTTGACCTTATTCTTCTTAATGGCGAAACCGGCATCAAGGAGAATCTGGATGATTTCCTCTCCTTTCTCGAAAACTTCTTCCGCTGTGTCCCCCCATACAATGATGTCGTCAATGTACTGGATATGTTCTGGGGCCTTGCCCTTCTCCAGTGTGGCCTGAATCAGTCCATGGCAGATTGTCGGACTGTGCTTCCACCCCTGGGGCAGTCGGTTCCACGTGTACTGCACACCTCTCCACGTGAAAGCAAACTGCGGCCTGCACTCCGCTGCTAAGGGAATGGAGAAAAATGCATTGGCGATGTCGATGGTGGCATACCACTTTGCTGTCTTGGACTCCAGCTCGTATTGGAGCTCCAACATGTCTGGTACAGCAGCACTCAATGGTGGTGTGACTTCATTCAAGCCACGATAGTCCACCGTCAGTCTCCATTCGCCATCGGACTTGCGTACAGGCCAAATGGGGCTATTGAAGGGTGAGTATGTTCTACTAACCACCCCTTGGCTTTCCAGCTTGCGTATCATCTTATGGATGGGGATCACAGCGTCTCGATTCGTCCGGTACTGTCGCCTATGCACTGTCTTAGTGGCTGTTGGCACTCGCTGGTCCTCGACTCGCAGTAGTCCCACAACAGAAGGATCTTCTGAGAGGCCGGGCAGGGCAGATAATCGTTTGGATTCCTCTTCAGTCACCGCGGCTATACCAAAAGCCCATCGGTACCCCTTCGGGTCTTTGAAGTATCCTCTCCTGAGGTAATCCATGCCAAGAATGCAAGGGGCTTCTGGCCCTGTCACAATGGAATGTTTTTCCCATTGGTCTCCCGTCAGGCTTATTTCAGCCTCTACCACTGACAGCTCCCGAGACCCTCCTGTCACCCCAGTAATTGAAACAGTCTCTGTGCTCACATGTCCTGAGGGCATTAACGTGCACTGTGCGCCGGTATCTATTAACGCCTGGTATCTCTGAGGATCCGATGTGCCAGGCCACCGAACCCACACAGTCCAATAAACTCTGTTATCTTCCTTGTCCCTTTCCTTCTCCTGGCAGAAGGCAGGGCCCCTCTATTGGTTCTGGTTGGAGCATTCACCGTCGGATTTTTGCTTTGGTTTGTCAGAGGCTTTCCTGTCGTCCTGGAAACGGACTCCAGACCTCCTGCGTCTGGGAGATCTCAGTTCTTTTTCAAAGAAGTCCGCATCTACTACATAGACAACTTTCTTATCGGCTTCCTTGCGTTTTAGTTCTCTCACTCTGGCCTCAAGTCTGGAAGTAGATTCACCATCCCACTTCCTCATGTTTTCTCCATGGGCACGCAGATAGGACCACAGCTCGCTGCGCTTAGATTTACGCTTAGGGTTTTCGCTCCTTCTGCGTGTGACGGAAGGAGATCGTGAGCGGGACCTGGACCAAGATCGAGATCGTGGTCGAGACCGGTCTGCTGATCTGTCTCTGTAGCGTCTATCCCTGTGGTCTCCATAGTCATCTTCATATTCAGAGTACCCGTAAGGCTCCTCTCTCTCTGGTGTTCGTCTGAAACCAGAATCAGAATAGTCTCTAGAAAACTCATTCCTAGATTCTATTATTTCTTTTAGATGTCGCAGAACCGTACACAGCATGCTCACAGGCGTTTCTGGCATGTTTGGAAGCATTACTCCTGCTAAGGTATGGACATATGATGCAGGAGCACCCTGGATTATCTTTTTCCACATGGGCATTGTGCAAGCGGCAACCTCCGGGTCATCAGTGACGGGATCGTATTGAGGGTCATCATACATAAGTTCCAACAATGCCAATTCTCTTAGGTACTGGATGGCGTCTTCTATCTTGGTCCACCTCCTCATGGGGCATTGTAAATAGTCTTTAAATGGAAACCTTTGTCTCACACTTAAGACAAGTCGCGCCCAAAGACTGAGGTCAGGTTTCTCCTCTGCAATTA
>NW_020933332.1:0-4447 GCF_003984885.1 Neopelma chrysocephalum | reverse complement strand
TTGGTTACAAACTGGTCACCAAGGAAGGCCTAGCCCAAACCACCACATTCTCCACCCCTTATTCCATACTATTTTTACGTAACACCTGTATCTCACGTTCGCCTACATCCCGCGCGCATATATACATATATACATATATATATATAGTTCTTGTTGGTCTTTCGGCGCAGTTGTCTCGTCGTTGGAAAACCAATACCGATGTCAGTTCAATTCAGTCCAGATCTTTGGTCTCCTCAGTCACAACTACAGTTCTGATTTATGGCTGTTTCATTGTTCTGGGCTGTCTCATCACTGGATACCAGCAACAGCTTAGTTCAGGTCTCTCTCTCTCTCTCATCTGGTGACTGGTTTCCTGTAAAAACACAACTCAGGACATACAATTAGTTTTTTCCCAAGGCTAAATTTCCTTGAGGCACACATTGGATGACTCCATCCTTCCTCATTATCCACCACGTATGTCCTGGCCCTTGAGCAAAGACAATCCCACGAATGGGTTTGTCTTGGCCTGAGGCAGGGGTAACCCAAACAGCTTTCCCTAGCATTCCCCTCAAATGGATTGCTGGAACTTTATCTCCATCAACAATGTGAAGGGATTCTGCTTGTGCGGGGCCAGCTCGATTGACAGAACCCCTGGTGTTAACTAGCCAGGTAGCCTTGGCTAAGTTCTTGTCCCAGTTTTTATAAGTTCCCTCACCTAGTGACTGTAGAGTTGTCTTCAACAGTCCGTTATATCTTTCAACCTTCCCAGCAGCTGGTGCATGATAGGGAATGTGGTACACCCATTCGATACCATGTTCCCTCGCCCAAGTGGTGACTAATTCATTTCTGAAATGAGTCCCGTTGTCCGACTCAATACGTTCTGGGGTCCCGTGTCTCCACAGGACTTGCTTTTCAAGGCCCAAAATGGTATTCCGTGCCGTTGCGTGGGGCACTGAAAAAGTTTCTAGCCATCCCGTTGTTGCTTCCACCATGGTAAGTACATAGCACTTACCTTGGCGAGTCTGTGGCAGTTTGATATAATCAACCTGCCATGCCTCTCCATACTTATACTTATCCCATCGTCCACCATACCACAGGGGCTTCAGTCTTTTTGCCTGCTTAATAGCGGCACAAGTCTCACAATCATGGATAACTTCAGAAATTATATCCATGGTTAAATCCACCCCTCGGTCTCGTGCCCATCTGTGGGTGGCATCTCGGCCCTGATGACCGGAAGCATCATGGGCCCATCGAGCCAGAAACAGCTCTCCCTTCTGCTGCCAGTCTAGGTCTACTTGTGACACTCCTATCTGTGCAGCTCGGTCCGCTTCTCTGTTGTTATCGTGTTCTTCATTAGCTCGCTTCTTGGACACATGGGCATCTACATGGTGGACTCTCACATTCAGATTCTTCGCTCTGGCAGCGATGTCCTGCCACAAGTCAGCAGCCCAGATGGGTTTTCCTCCACGCCTCCAGTTCATCTTTTTCCATCGGTCTAACCATCCCCATAGGGCATTGGCTATCATCCACGAGTCAGTGTAGAGGTAGAGCCTTGGCCATCCTTCTCGTTCGGCAATGTCCAGGGCCAATTGGACGGCTTTGAGCTCTGCAAATTGACTCGACTCGCCTTGACCCTCAGCAGCTTCTGCCACTCGTCGGGTGGGACTCCAAATGGCTGCTTTCCACTTCCGGTTCTTTCCTACAATACGGCAAGAACCATCAGTGAAAAGGGCATAACGCCTTTCTTCATCTGGCAGCTGATCAAATGGCGGAGCTTCTTCAGCTCGGTTCACTGGCTCTTCTTCTTCTTCTGCCAGACTGAAGTTCCCACCTTCAGGCCAATTTGTGATAACCTCCAGAATTCCAGGGCGATTTGAGCTTCCCAATCGTACACGCTGCGTAATCAAGGCTATCCACTTGCTCCATGTAGCATCGGTGGCATGATGTGTAGGGGGCACCTTCCCTTTGAACATCCAGTTCAGGACTGGTAGTCGAGGTGCTAGGAGGAGCTGTGTTTCAGTGCCAATCACTTCTGAGGCTGCTTGTATGCCTTCATAGGCCGCCAGAATTTCCTTTTCCACAGGAGTGTAGTTGGCTTCAGAACCCCTGTAGCTTCGGCTCCAGAAGCCAAGTGGTCGCCCTCGCATCTCACCAGGCACCTTTTGCCAGAGGCTCCAGGAGGGACCTTTATCTCCAGCTGTAGTGTAAAGTACGTTCTTCACGTCTGGTCCCGTCCGAACTGGTCCAAGAGCCACGGCATGTGCAATCTCTTGTTTGATCTGTTTAAATGCCTGTTGCTGTTCAGGACCCCATTGAAAGGTATTCTTTTTACGGGTCACAAAGTGAAGAGGGCTCACAATCTGGCTATACCCAGGGATGTGCATTCTCCAGAAGCCTATGGCCCCCAGGAAAGCTTGTGTCTCCTTCTTGTTGGTGGGTGGAGCCATGGCTACAATCTTATTAATGACATCTGTTGGTATCTGACGTCGTCCATCTTGCCATTTCACCCCTAGGAATTGGATCTCTCTGGCAGGTCCCTTGACCTTATTCTTCTTAATGGCGAAACCGGCATCAAGGAGAATCTGGATGATTTCCTCTCCTTTCTCGAAAACTTCTTCCGCTGTGTCCCCCCATACAATGATGTCGTCAATGTACTGGATATGTTCTGGGGCCTTGCCCTTCTCCAGTGTGGCCTGAATCAGTCCATGGCAGATTGTCGGACTGTGCTTCCACCCCTGGGGCAGTCGGTTCCACGTGTACTGCACACCTCTCCACGTGAAAGCAAACTGCGGCCTGCACTCCGCTGCTAAGGGAATGGAGAAAAATGCATTGGCGATGTCGATGGTGGCATACCACTTTGCTGTCTTGGACTCCAGCTCGTATTGGAGCTCCAACATGTCTGGTACAGCAGCACTCAATGGTGGTGTGACTTCATTCAAGCCACGATAGTCCACCGTCAGTCTCCATTCGCCATCGGACTTGCGTACAGGCCAAATGGGGCTATTGAAGGGTGAGTATGTTCTACTAACCACCCCTTGGCTTTCCAGCTTGCGTATCATCTTATGGATGGGGATCACAGCGTCTCGATTCGTCCGGTACTGTCGCCTATGCACTGTCTTAGTGGCTGTTGGCACTCGCTGGTCCTCGACTCGCAGTAGTCCCACAACAGAAGGATCTTCTGAGAGGCCGGGCAGGGCAGATAATCGTTTGGATTCCTCTTCAGTCACCGCGGCTATACCAAAAGCCCATCGGTACCCCTTCGGGTCTTTGAAGTATCCTCTCCTGAGGTAATCCATGCCAAGAATGCAAGGGGCTTCTGGCCCTGTCACAATGGAATGTTTTTCCCATTGGTCTCCCGTCAGGCTTATTTCAGCCTCTACCACTGACAGCTCCCGAGACCCTCCTGTCACCCCAGTAATTGAAACAGTCTCTGTGCTCACATGTCCTGAGGGCATTAACGTGCACTGTGCGCCGGTATCTATTAACGCCTGGTATCTCTGAGGATCCGATGTGCCAGGCCACCGAACCCACACAGTCCAATAAACTCTGTTATCTTCCTTGTCCCTTTCCTTCTCCTGGCAGAAGGCAGGGCCCCTCTATTGGTTCTGGTTGGAGCATTCACCGTCGGATTTTTGCTTTGGTTTGTCAGAGGCTTTCCTGTCGTCCTGGAAACGGACTCCAGACCTCCTGCGTCTGGGAGATCTCAGTTCTTTTTCAAAGAAGTCCGCATCTACTACATAGACAACTTTCTTATCGGCTTCCTTGCGTTTTAGTTCTCTCACTCTGGCCTCAAGTCTGGAAGTAGATTCACCATCCCACTTCCTCATGTTTTCTCCATGGGCACGCAGATAGGACCACAGCTCGCTGCGCTTAGATTTACGCTTAGGGTTTTCGCTCCTTCTGCGTGTGACGGAAGGAGATCGTGAGCGGGACCTGGACCAAGATCGAGATCGTGGTCGAGACCGGTCTGCTGATCTGTCTCTGTAGCGTCTATCCCTGTGGTCTCCATAGTCATCTTCATATTCAGAGTACCCGTAAGGCTCCTCTCTCTCTGGTGTTCGTCTGAAACCAGAATCAGAATAGTCTCTAGAAAACTCATTCCTAGATTCTATTATTTCTTTTAGATGTCGCAGAACCGTACACAGCATGCTCACAGGCGTTTCTGGCATGTTTGGAAGCATTACTCCTGCTAAGGTATGGACATATGATGCAGGAGCACCCTGGATTATCTTTTTCCACATGGGCATTGTGCAAGCGGCAACCTCCGGGTCATCAGTGACGGGATCGTATTGAGGGTCATCATACATAAGTTCCAACAATGCCAATTCTCTTAGGTACTGGATGGCGTCTTCTATCTTGGTCCACCTCCTCATGGGGCATTGTAAATAGTCTTTAAATGGAAACCTTTGTCTCACACTTAAGACAAGTCGCGCCCAAAGACTGAGGTCAGGTTTCTCCTCTGCAATTA
>NW_020933331.1:0-1864 GCF_003984885.1 Neopelma chrysocephalum | reverse complement strand
GACAAGTCGCGCCCAAAGACTGAGGTCAGGTTTCTCCTCTGCAATTAGGCGATCAAGTTCACGATCTCCGGAGATGGAAGCTAGTTGTTCTGCTTCAGCACTTGACAATATGTGACCTCTAGCCCCACGGTCTCGGCATCGGAGCAACCACGATAGAATTCGCTCACCAGGCTGACGAGTGTAGTCTTTTTGTAAGTCCCGGAGCTCTGATGGGGTCATTGACCGCAACTCTGTAGTTTCCATTTTTGGGGATGGTGCTGCTCGTGAAGGTGGAGGTGGAGTTCTGGCACTGATATCAGTATCAGTCCCCTCTCCCGTATCTTCTGACTTGCTTTGATCTCCATCTGGTCGTAGGCTTAAAGTTTTGGGCGCTGGTACCCACGACTTCCTTTTCACTACAGGGGCGAGAGGTATCTCAGGTGGTGTAGTCTGGGTTCCGCTTTCAGTGCATGTAGTAGAGGTGGCGTTGGTCTCAGGTGGCAGGGTTTGAGTTTCCGCCTCAGCCTTAGCCTTCCGAGCATAGTCCACAGCAGCTCGATAGGCACTCGCCAGGCCCCAGTACAAAGCAGAAAACTGCATATTTGGGTCCTCGTAAGAAGAACACCCTTCTGCCAGACGACGTGCCACATCATCAGGATCAAACACCTGCTCTGGTGTGAAATCCCAACTAATGGGAGGTGTCACACGCCCTACCAATTTACCAAAGTTGACCCAGATTCCTTGCCATCCAGGGACTGGTTTTCTCAAGGCCCTTCCCAAAGTTCCAGCAAATCCCTTTGAGTTTTGACGTTTCCTGCAACAAGAAAAGCAGTACCACACCACCTTTCCAATGTTAAATACCACTTCCATGGCTTTTAGGAATAGTAGCACCGTAGCCAAACAATTTAGGTAAGGATTGGGGCCAATTTTGATCCCAGGGACCTCAGTCACTAGGCCCTTGATGTCATAATTAAGGAAAGGCAGGTATTGGTAGATGCCTGTAGGGTTAGTTCTCACTGGATACCCAGCAGCATATATAAAAACGGCCAAAATAACCAAAAAAATTAATAAAAAGGCCATGTTTATATATTTTCTCTCTCTTTGTTCCCAAACAAAGGTATATTTATATAAACAATAGGTTCTTGGCAGCTCTCCCGGTAGTGTTCCCAAACAATGGGCAGTTTTTGCACCAACCTGGCTCCCTTCCCAGACCTGTTCCCAAACAACCGTGGCAAAAACCAAAACAAACCGGAGATAACCAGAGATAACCGGGCAGAAACACCAAATAAGGTGATATGGTTTGAAGCTGGCTCCCTGCCAAGTCTCCAAACCTTACCACCAGAAGTCCCCCCCCCCAACAAAAAAAAAACCTCAGGGAGAAGAGGGAGAAAAAACTAAGAAAAACCCGAAAACAAGAGAGAGGACAACCAAACTGATATATATAAATATATTTACACTTATATACAATTTCACAAGGGAAAGGGAAAGGGGAAGGGGAAAAGGAACAAAACTAAAATAAAATATATATATATATATATATATCCCAATCAGTAGCCCGAGATCTAGTAACTAAAGAACAAAAGAGTTAGCAAAGAAGATATCTCACTACTCTCCTGGGACAACCGAGAGTCGCTCCGGAACGATCGCCGGCAACCTCTGTCTCCCAAGGTCGGCAAGGCCTAGCCAGGCCTCGCTCCCCAACACGGCAGACTCAACAGCAGGGAACCTGCACCTCCAAGCCGCCGGAAGGAAAGAGAGCGAAGGCCTCTCCTCCTCTCTTCTTATAGTCTGGCTTACGTAAAAATCGTAGGGAATACTGGGTAAATCTGGACCCTTCCTTGGTTACAAACTGGTCACCAAGGAAGGCCTAGCCCAAACCACCACA
>NW_020933330.1:0-640 GCF_003984885.1 Neopelma chrysocephalum | reverse complement strand
CAAGGAGCTTTTAATACCCTCTTTGTCTCTTTATTCTCATACCCTTTTGATATGGTTTGAAGCTGGCTCCCTGCCAAGTCTCCAAACCTTACCACCAGAAGTCCCCCCCCCAACAAAAAAAAAACCTCAGGGAGAAGAGGGAGAAAAAACTAAGAAAAACCCGAAAACGAGAGAGAGGACAACCAAACTGATATATATAAATATATTTACACTTATATACAATTTCACAAGGGAAAGGGAAAGGGGAAGGGGAAAAGGAACAAAACTAAAATAAAATATATATATATATATATATATCCCAATCAGTAGCCCGAGATCTAGTAACTAAAGAACAAAAGAGTTAGCAAAGAAGATATCTCACTACTCTCCTGGGACAACCGAGAGTCGCTCCGGAACGATCGCCGGCAACCTCTGTCTCCCAAGGTCGGCAAGGCCTAGCCAGGCCTCGCTCCCCAACACGGCAGACTCAACAGCAGGGAACCTGCACCTCCAAGCCGCCGGAAGGAAAGAGAGCGAAGGCCTCTCCTCCTCTCTTCTTATAGTCTGGCTTACGTAAAAATCGTAGGGAATACTGGGTAAATCTGGACCCTTCCTTGGTTACAAACTGGTCACCAAGGAAGGCCTAGCCCAAACCACCACA
>NW_020933329.1:0-372 GCF_003984885.1 Neopelma chrysocephalum | reverse complement strand
CATAATATTCCCAGAACAAGCATTATGCAAAGCAGGACATCCGTTCTACTGGGTGGCACCACGGAGGTGCCTCTGGGGAGGCAGAGGCAGCAGCACAATCAATCTCCAAGCTCTCCACATTCCACATCTGTCGGGGCTGATACACCAGCCTTGCTGAGCACTGGGGCTGAGCCCACGAGCTGATTCCCTGGGCTCTGGGCTTGTGTTGGAGGCTGGATCTGTCGCTGGGATCCCAATGTCTTGGATCTGTCACTGACATACCAGTGTCTTGGATCTGTCACTGGGATCCCAGTATCTTGGATCTGTCACTGGGATCCCAGTGTCTTGGATCTGTCACTGGGATCCCAGTGTCTTGGATCTGTCACTGGGATC
>NW_020933328.1:0-471 GCF_003984885.1 Neopelma chrysocephalum | reverse complement strand
TGGTGTCTGGCTGCAGCCCTGCCCCACGAGCCAGGACACGATTCCTGTGGCTGGAATTCTCCTGGAATTCTCCACACGCTGTTTGCTTTCGGTGTTTGCAGTCGGGGCACTGAAGGCCAGTGTTGGTCCAGAGCAGGGAACAGCCACATCCCGGGGCTGTGGCTGTGAGGAGGAGCCCTTGGCAGGGCTGCCAGTGTTCCCTATCCTGCCTGAGGAACGCCACATCTAGGGGGGAGCATTCCAAGCCCATCCCACAGTGCAGGCATTGATCCCAGGGGTTCCACTGCCCAGAGGAGGGGAAGGAGCAGCTGGGACTGAAAGCCTTGAAAGCCTCTCTTTATCCCAGGATTGGGCAGGGACAGGGAGCTGCTCTGCCAGTGGGGCTGTGGGATGCTGGGACCTTCTGTGTGGGATGCAACACAGCTGGTCCCCATGTCCCACTGGGATGGGATGGAGTCAATCCCATGGGCC
>NW_020933327.1:0-487 GCF_003984885.1 Neopelma chrysocephalum | reverse complement strand
TGGTGTCTGGCTGCAGCCCTGCCCCACGAGCCAGGACACGATTCCTGCGGCTGGAATTCTCCTGGAATTCTCCACACGCTGTTTGCTTTCGGTGTTTGCAGTCGGGGCACTGAAGGCCAGTGTTGGTCCAGAGCATGGAACAGCCACATCCCGGGGCTGTGGCTGTGAGGAGGAGCCCTTGGCAGGGCTGCCAGTGTTCCCTATCCTGCCTGAGGAACGCCACATCCAGGGGGGAGCATTCCAAGCCCATCCCACAGTGCAGGCATTGATCCCAGGGGTTCCACTGCCCAGAGGAGGGGAAGGAGCAGCTGGGACTGAAAGCCTTGAAAGCCTCTCTTTATCCCAGGATTGGGCATGGACAGGGAGCTGCTCTGCCAGTGGGGCTGTGGGATGCTGGGACCTTCTGTGTGGGATGCAACACAGCTGGTCCCCATGTCCCCCTGGGATGGGATGGAGTCAATCCCATGGGCCTTTTGGGATGGGATGG
>NW_020933326.1:0-2388 GCF_003984885.1 Neopelma chrysocephalum | reverse complement strand
AGTGAACTTTGTATGAGAATAATTAATGAAAAATTGCTGCAAAAACCAATTTATCTCTTTCACTGGACTCCTGCTCGTGTGTCCCTTTTGCTGCTCAGAATCTCAGTGGTTTTATTAGGATGAATAACATAACTCTGAGGATGGCCTTGCTCCCTGGGGTTATTTATAAGGGAAGAGATTTTTGTCTCTTTGGTACAAATTCTCAGTGTTTGAGTTCTATCCAGCTTTATCCAGCTGGGGCAGGTTTCCCAGGAGGTGCTGGCACTGCAGGGCTGGGATTTGGGATCTGCTCTCTGCAGGGCTGCCCTGGTGCAGCGAGGTTGGAATTCCTCTCCCTGCCACCCCAGGTTTGGAGTTCTGACCTTTGCCCCACTCTCACCAACATCTGCTCTGTGTGTTTGTCCTCTGTGTCCCCCCAGCTCGGGGGATTTGGGGGGAGCCCCGGGGTGGCTGCAGCCCTGGAATTGTGGGTGTCCTGTGGCACTGCAGGATACACCCCCTGGCCATTGTTGGATATTGTTGGATTCTCAATCCTTGGCCATAAACCACTCACAGCTCAAGGCATTTTCCTCCCCTAGACCACCTCACACCCCTGGAGAGTTATTAGATGTAAAACTCTGCTCCATCTCCAGCAGCTGCCTTTGTTGTCTCTTTTTCCTCTTGGCTCCTGCTCCATCCCACTTCATTTTTTAGCATCTGTCCCTGGTTCTGCCTTTTTTTACCCAAAGTTCCTCTGCAGAGTGGCTTCATCCTGCAGGAGCACCCTCAAGATCCCCAACTGTGTATTCCAAACTATAAAGTCTGTGTGTGTGAGTCTTGTAAGTTTGGGAAGGGTGTCCTGTCTAAATCATGATGTTTTACCTGCCTGTAAATATTCAAAATAAATAAATGAAAAACGAAACAAGTTTTGAGCCCTCTGGTTCCTGGATCAAATTAATAACCTTTAACTGAGGGTGCCAGGCCCTTTGGTGCCTCAGTGCAGTGTAAATCAGGGGTGCCCAGGTCAGTTCTGCCCCTGGATAATGGCAAGGACATTTATCAAACAAAATAAAAAACCCCCATGGGATTAATGAAATTATGATTCTTTTGGGGTTTGTTTTGGGGTTTTTTTTGTTGGTTTGGTTTGATTTGTTTTTTTGTGCTTTTCTCCCTGTTCTGGTTTTCCCCCTTTTTATGGTTTTCAGTGTCTTTTCTGATTTAGACTTTGCAAATGTTTGGGTCATCACTGGCTGAAAACAGAGGATGGAGGGGATGTCTGAGCTGAAATTGGATTTACTGAGGGTTCACATCCAGTGCAGGATTCACCCGTGACAAGAGCTGCTGGAAAAGGTGTGTTAAGAGTGTGTGATAATGCTCAGACTCCAGCTAAAGGCACCTGTAGTATTCAGGATTGGGGCAGAAATGAACATTTTTTCAGCCAAAGGAGTTATTTATTTACTCCAGAAAAAGATGGAGACTCATCCTGAGGCTTCTACTTCCAAGACTCCTTATCAAAATCACCCTGTTATCCCAATTTTTTGCGGGTCTCTGCCTGTGAGGGGGAAACAATGCACATGGAGCTTTTGTGTGGTGTGGAAGTTGCTCTGGCAACTCCACATGGCTTAAGGATGCCAAGGTAAATAATAGCCAAAGACATGCACACACTGTTATTCTCATAATTTCCTGCTGCCCTGGGGCAGTAATAACTTACACACCCTATTTTCCAAATGGTTCTAATTTATTTCTCATGAGCAGAATTATCTCATGAGGAAAACTCCTCCCCTTTGCAACCAGTGCTGCCTCCTCTTCTACAGCTGCTACAAAGGAGGGGACCAGTCCGAGGGAAAGATTGGGAATATCCCACTTAGTGTTCCCTGCTGGAGCGGGGCTGGGTCGCACTCAGACTCCTCACCTCGCTCTGCTGTTGGTCTGGAGCTCTGGAATTCTGCCTTCTCCAGCATTAATCCTCCATGCAATGCTTCCTGCAGTCCTGCACACCTATTTCAATCCTTCTAATCCCTGCAGTCCTACACAAATATTTCATTCTTCACAATCCCTGCAGTCCTGCACAGAATATTTAATTCTTTCTAATTACTGCAATCCTGCAAAAATATTTAATACCTTCTAATCCTTGCGATCCTGCACAAAATATTTATTCCTTTTAATCCCTGCAGTCCTGCACACAATATTTAATTCCTTATAATCCCTGCAATCCTGCACAAATATTTCATTCTTTCTAATCTCTGCAGTCCTGCACACAGTATTTCATTCCTTCTAATCTTGCACACAATATTTCTAATCCCTGCAGTCCTGCACACCTGTATCATTCCTTATAATCCCTGTAGTCCTGCACAAGTATTTCATTCCTTGTAATCCCTGCAGTCCTGCACAAAATATTTATTCCTTCTA
>NW_020933325.1:0-468 GCF_003984885.1 Neopelma chrysocephalum | reverse complement strand
AATCCCTGCAGTCCTGCACAAAATATTTATTCCTTCTAATCCCTGCAGTCCTGCACACAATATTTAATTCCTTCTAATTCCTGCAATCCTGCACAAATATTTAATTCCTCACAATCCCTGCAGTCCTGCACACAATATCTAGTTCCTTCTAATCCCTGCAGTCCTGCACCCATATTTCATTCCTTCTAACCCCTGCAGTCCTGCACACAATATTTCATTCCTTCTAATCCTGCACACAATATTTCATTCCTCACAACCCCAGCTCATGGTTCTCAAGCACCCTCTGCTTTTACCCTTCCATCGGAGGCTGGGATATCCTTGTTTTTCCAGTCCCACCTCTCCCACGTGCAGCTCGGGCTTGATTTACAACGTGCCTTTTGCATCAGCTCCTCTTGAGGAAGAGCAAGAGGGAGGAAATAGCCAATTTTATTTTATTTTATTTTATTTTAACATTAAGGCAGCAGCATA
>NW_020933324.1:0-335 GCF_003984885.1 Neopelma chrysocephalum | reverse complement strand
CCTGCACAAAATATTTATTCCTTCTAATCCCTGCAATCCTGCACTCAATATTTCATTCCTTCTAATCCTGCACACAATATTTCATTCCTTCTAATCCTGCACACAATATTTCATTCCTCACAACCCCAGCTCGTGGTTCTCAAGCACCCTCTGCTTTTACCCCTCCATCTGAGGCTGGGATATCCCTGTTTTTCCAGTCCCACCTCTCCCACGTGCAGCTCGGGCTTGATTTACAACGTGCCTTTTGCATCAGCTCCTCTTGAGGAAGAGCAAGAGGGAGGAAACAGGCAATTTTATTTTATTTTATTTTATTTTAACATTAAGGCAGCAGCATA
>NW_020933323.1:0-2343 GCF_003984885.1 Neopelma chrysocephalum | reverse complement strand
AGTGAACTTTGTATGAGAATAATTAATGAAAAATTGCTGCAAAAACCGATTTATCTCTTTCACTGGACTCCTGCTCGTGTGTCCCTTTTGCTGCTCAGAATCTCAGTGGTTTTATTAGGATGAATAACATAACTCTGAGGATGGCCTTGCTCCCTGGGGTTATTTATAAGGGAAGAGATTTTTGTCTCTTTGGTACAAATTCTCAGTGTTTGAGTTCTATCCAGCTTTATCCAGCTGGGGCAGGTTTCCCAGGAGGTGCTGGCACTGCTGAGCTGGGATTTGGGATCTGCTCTCTGCAGGGCTGCCCTGGTGCAGCGAGGTTGGAATTCCTCTCCCTGCCACCCCAGGTTTGGAGCCCTGACCTTTGCCCCTCTCTCACCAACATCTGCTCTGTGTGTTTGTCCTCTGTGTCCCCCCAGCTCGGGGGATTTGGAGGGAGCCCCGGGGTGGCTGCAGCCCTGGAATAGTGGGTGTCCTGTGGCACTGCAGGATACACCCCCTGGCCATTGTTGGATATTGTTGGATGCTCAATCCTCGGCCATAAACCACTCACAGCTCAAGGCATTTTCCTCCCCTAGACCACCTCACACCCCTGGAGAGTTATTAGATGTAAAACTCTGCTCCATCTCCAGCAGCTGCCTTTGTTGTCTCTTTTTCCTCTTGGCTCCTGCTCCATCCCACTTCATTTTTTAGCATCTGTCCCTGGTTCTGCCTTTTTTTACCCAAAGTTCCTCTGCAGAGTGGCTTCATCCTGCAGGAGCACCCTCAAGATCCCCAGCTGTGTATTCCAAACTATAAAGTCTGTGTGTGTGAATCTTGAAAGTTTGGGAAGGGTGTCCTGTCTAAATCATGATGTTTTACCTGCCTGTAAATATTCAAAATAAATAAATGAAAAACGAAACAAGTTTTGAGCCCTCTGGTTCCTGGATCAAATTAATAACCTTTAACTGAGGGTGCCAGGCCCTTTGGTGCCTCAGTGCAGTGTAAATCAGGGGTGCCCAGGTCAGTTCTGCCCCTGGATAATGGCAAGGACATTTATCAAACAAAATAAAAAACCCCCATGGGATTAATGAAATTATGATTCTTTTGGGGTTTGTTTTGTTGGGTTTTTTTGTTGGTTTGGTTTGATTTGTTTTTTTGTGCTTTTCTCCCTGTTCTGGTTTTCCCCCTTTTTATGGTTTTCAGTGTCTTTTCTGGCTTAGACTTCGCAAATGTTTGGGTCATCACTGGCTGAAGACAGAGGATGGAGGGGATGTCTGAGCTGAAATTGGATTTACTGAGGGTTCACATCCAGTGCAGGATTCACCTGTGACAAGAGCTGCTGGAAAAGGTGTGTTAAGAGTGTGTGATAATGCTCAGACTCCAGCTAAAGGCACCTGTAGTATTCAGGATTTGGGCAGAAATGAACATTTTTTCAGCCAAAGGAGTTATTTATTTACTCCAGAAAAAGATGGAGACTCATCCTGAGGCTTCTACTTCCAAGACTCCTTATCAAAATCACCCTGTTATCCCAATTTTTTGGGGGTCTCTGCCTGTGAGGGGGAAACAATGCACATGGAGCTTTTGCGTGGTGTGGAAGTTGCTCTGGCAACTCCACATGGCTTAAGGATGCCAAGGTAAATAATAGCTAAAGACATGCACACACTGTTATTCTCATAATTTCCTGCTGCCCTGGGGCAGTAATAACTTACACACCCTATTTTCCAAATGGTTCTAATTTATTTCTCATGAGCTGAATTATCTCATGAGGAAAACTCCTCCCCTTTGCAACCAGTGCTGCCTCTTCTTCTACAGCTGCCACAAAGGAGGGGACCAGTCCGAGGGAAAGATTGGGAATATCCCACTTAGTGTTCCCTGCTGGAGCGTGGCTGGTCTGGAGCTCTGGAATTCTGCCTTCTCCAGCATTAACCCTCCATGCAATGCTTCCTGCAGTCCTGCACACCTATTTCAATCCTTCTAATCCCTGCAGTCCTACACAAATATTTCATTCTTCACAATCCCTGCAGTCCTGCACAGAATATTTAATTCTTTCTAATTACTGCAATCCTGCAAAAATATTTAATACCTTCTAATCCTTGCAATCCTGCACAAAATATTTATTCCTTTTAATCCCTGCAGTCCTGCACACAATATTTAATTCCTTCTAATCCCCGCAATCCTGCACAAATATTTCATTCTTTCTAATCCCTGCAGTCCTGCACACAGTATTTCATTCCTTCTAATCCTGCACACAATATTTCTAATCCTTGCAGTCCTGCACCTGTATCATTCCTTATAATCCCTGTAGTCCTGCACAAGTATTTCATTCCTTTTTATCCCTGCAGTCCTGCACAAATATTTAAT
>NW_020933322.1:0-546 GCF_003984885.1 Neopelma chrysocephalum | reverse complement strand
TCTTTTAATTATTAAAAGGAGGAAATAGTGGTGGGAAGAGAAGAAAAGGGCTGGAAGTTGTCAATTTTACCAGGAGGGTTTTTTTAATTATTAAAAGGAAGAAAAAGTGTTGGGAAGAGAGGAAAAAGGGCTGGAAGAGCAGCAACACTGCAGGAAAACCAGTCACATAGGAAGTGAAAACAGAAGCAATCGAGTCACTGTGCAGATGTGCCAGAGATAAATCTCCCAGCAGGAGGAAGTGCTGGGACAGGAATGCGATATTTCAGCAGGCCTGGCATTCCAGGTGGGAATAGCAGAGGCTTTTCCTTGCAGGAAAGCAGCTCACCTTGGCCCGTGCCTCCAGTGGCCCTTGGAAAGGAAACATCCCAAAAATAAGAGAGCACCCACTCCCAGGTCTGTGTGGGTGCCTTAATTCTGTGTGTCCTCACCCCCCTCCTTTAAATTCCCAGCAGGAAAGTCCCCACTTAAACAAGGGAAAATCCAGGGAGGCTGCTGGAGGTGTGAGCTGACAGGGCAATAAAAACTCTTGGCTTCTGAGGTGTCTGG
>NW_020933321.1:0-1015 GCF_003984885.1 Neopelma chrysocephalum | reverse complement strand
GCATTATTTTTATGTTAAAAATTAAGGAAATATGTGATTTTTTTAGCATGTATAAATTAGCCAGGGTAGGAAACCTTTGGCTTTGTTGCTCAGAGAATGGCAGAGAATTTTGCAGCCAGCCTGAGTGGCTCCAGGTTTTGTGGAATAGACACAAATCCCTGAATTTTGAGGTCAATGACACGTCAAAAAACCCTAATTCTGACTTTGAGGGGTGGAAAGAAAATAGAGAATTAATTATTTAGTAGAAAAGAGAAAACTTTCTGTGATATCAAGTGATTTTGGGGGTCCAGCAGCGTTTCTGATGGCTCTGGGAAGAGCAGAAATGAGGCTGGTGAATGTTCTTGAGATGGTTTCCTCCAGAGGACGTTGAATGTGAGCAAAATGGTGACACTTGAACCTATAAACACTTAAAATAAATCAGTCTGGCTCCTTGAATTGTGGAATCATTAATTTAGATGTTGTAGTGAAGGTTAATGTTCAAGCTGTCCATTTTCCAGAAGCTTTTTTTTAATTATTAAAAGGAAGAAATAGTGGTGGGAAGAGAGGAAAAAGGGCTGGAAGTTGTCAATTTTCCAGACGGTTTTTTTAATTATTAAAAGGGAAAAACAATGGTGGGAAGAGAAGAAGAAGGGCTGGAAGTTGTCCATTTTCCAGGAGTTTCTTTTAATTATTAAAAGGAAGAAACGATAGTAGGAAAAGAAGAAAAAGGGCTGGAAGTTGTCCATTTTCCAGACAATTTTTTTAATTATTAAAAGGAAGAAAAAGTATTGGGAAGAAAGGAAAAGGGCTGGAAGTTGTCAATTTTCCAGGGGCTTTTTATTAATTATTAAAAGGAAGAAACAATGGTGGGAAGAGAAGAAAAAGGGCTGGAAGTTGTCCATTTTCCAGGAGCTTTTTTTAATCATTAAAGGAAGAAACAGTGGTGGGAAGAGAGGAAAAAGGGATGGAAGTTGTCAATATTCCAGGATTTTCTTTTAATTATTAAAAGGAGGAAATAGTGGTGGGAAGAGAAGAA
>NW_020933320.1:0-835 GCF_003984885.1 Neopelma chrysocephalum | reverse complement strand
GCATTATTTTTATGTTAAAAATTAAGGAAATATGTGATTTTTTTAGCGTGTATAAATTAGCCAGGGTAGGAAACCTTTGGCTTTGTTGCTCAGAGAATGGCAGAGAATTTTGCAGCCAGCCTGAGTGGCTCCAGGTTTTGTGGAATAGACACAAATCCCTGAATTTTGAGGTCAATGACACGTCAAAAAACCCTAATTCTGACTTTGAGGGATGGAAAGAAAATAGAGAATTAATTATTTAGTAGAAAAGAGAAAACTTTCTGTGATATCAAGTGATTTTGGGGGTCCAGCAGCGTTTCTGATGGCTCTGGGAAGAGCGGAAATGAGGCTGGTGAATGTTCTTGAGATGGTTTCCTCCAGAGGATGTTGAGTGTGAGCAAAATGGTGACACTTGAACATATAAACACTTAAAATAAGTCAGTCTGACTCCTTGAATTGTGGAATCATTAATTTAGATGTTGTAGTGAAGGTTAATGTTCAAGCTGTCCATTTTCCAGAAGCTTATTTTAATTATTAAAAGGAAGAAATAGTGGTGGGAATAGAGGAAAAAGGGCTGGAAGTTGTCAATTTTCCAGGAGGTTTTTTTAATTATTAAAAGGGAGAAACAATGGTGGGAAGAGAAGAAGAAGGGCTGGAAGTTGTCCATTTTCCAGGAGTTTCTTTTAATTATTAAAAGGAAGAAATAGTGGTGGGGAGAGAATAAAAAGGGCTGGAAGTTGTCAATATTCCAGGAATTTGTTTTAATTATTAAAAGGAAGAAACAGTGGTGGGAAGAGAAGAAAAAGGGCTGGAAGTTGTCAATTTTCCAGGAGCTTTTTTTTAATTATTAAAAGGA
>NW_020933319.1:0-539 GCF_003984885.1 Neopelma chrysocephalum | reverse complement strand
TAATTATTAAAAGGAGGAAATAGTGGTGGGAAGAGAAGAAAAAGGGCTGGAAGTTGTCAATTTTACCAGGAGGGTTTTTTTTAATTATTAAAAGGAAGAAAAAGTGTTGGGAAGAGAGGAAAAAGGGCTGGAAGAGCAGCAACAGTGCAGGAAAACCAGTCACATAGGAAGTGAAAACAGAATCCAGTCACTGTGCAGATGTGCCAGAGATAAATCTCCCAGCAGGAGGAAGTGCTGGGACAGGAATGCAATATTTCAGCAGGCCTGGCATTCCAGGTGGGAATAGCAGAGGCTTTTCCTTGCAGGAAAGCAGCTCACCTTGGCCCGTGCCTCCAGTGGCCCTTGGAAAGGAAACATCCCAAAAATAAGAGAGCACCCACTCCCAGGTCTGTGTGGGTGCCTTAATTCTGTGTGTCCTCACCCCCCTCCTTTAAATTCCCGGCAGGAAAGTCCCCACTTAAACAAGGGAAAATCCAGGGAGGCTGCTGGAGATGTGAGCTGACAGGGCAATAAAAACTCTTGGCTTCTGAGGTGTCTGG
>NW_020933318.1:0-327 GCF_003984885.1 Neopelma chrysocephalum | reverse complement strand
GGTGGGAAGAGAAGAAAAAGGGATGGAAGTTGTCAATTTTCCAGGAGTTTCTTTTAATTATTGTAAGGAAGAAACGATAGTGGGAAAAGAAGAAAAAGGGCTGGAAGTTGTCCATTTTCCAGACAATTTTTTTAATTATTAAAAGGAAGAAAAAGTATTGGGAAGAAAGGAAAAGGGCTGGAAGTTGTCCATTTTCCAGGAGCTTTTTTTTAATCATTAAAGGAAGAAACAGTGGTGGGAAGAGAGGAGAAAGGGCTGGAAGTTGTCAATATTCCAGGACTTTCTTTTAATTATTAAAAGGAGGAAATAGTGGTGGGAAGAGAAGAA
>NW_020933317.1:0-488 GCF_003984885.1 Neopelma chrysocephalum | reverse complement strand
GGGACAGGAGCCAGCCTGCTGCCACCACCGCGACCGCTGCTGCTGCTGCTAAGACTGCAGCCCGCAATGGGCTGGCGGGAGAGACTGGCTTGGAGGAGGAAGAGCAGGAGGAGGGGGATGAAGGAGGGGAGGAGGAGGAGGAGTCCCTGCAGCTTCTCTCCGGGTCCTTAGCGGCTGCCTGCAGTTTGAAAGGCTCGGGAACGGACTGTCAGCCCGAGGAGGACCTAACGATACGATACGTCCAGTACGAGTCAGAGCTGCAGATGCCCGATATCATGAGACTGATCACCAAAGATCTGTCTGAACCCTACTCCATTTACACTTATAGGTATTTTATCCACAACTGGCCACAACTTTGCTTTTTGGTAAGTGCCCGAGGGGAGGCGGGGGGTGGCAGGGAGGGCAGGAGTTGGGAGTGGTTTGGGGCTGGGGAGGAGAGGATGGAAGGGTTTGTGGAAATACTTTAAATAATCTCTTTGTGGATAAAA
>NW_020933316.1:0-1311 GCF_003984885.1 Neopelma chrysocephalum | reverse complement strand
TGGAAGGGTTTGTGGAAATACTTTAAATAATCTCTTTGTGGATAAAATACCTATAAGTGTAAATGGAGTAGGGTTCAGACAGATCTTTGGTGATCAGTCTCATGATATCGGGCATCTGCAGCTCTGACTCGTACTGGACGTATCGTATCGTTAGGTCCTCCTCGGGCTGACAGTCCGTTCCCGAGCCTTTCAAACTGCAGGCAGCCGCTAAGGACCCGGAGAGAAGCTGCAGGGACTCCTCCTCCTCCCCTCCTTCATCCCCCTCCTCCTGCTCTTCCTCCTCCAAGCCAGTCTCTCCCGCCAGCCCATTGCGGGCTGCAGTCTTAGCAGCAGCAGCAGCGGTCGCGGTGGTGGCAGCAGGCTGGCTCCTGTCCCCTTTTCCAGGGGGGGAAGCAGCAGGAGGAGGAGAGGGTGCAGTCCTTCCCTGGGGAGGGAGGTGGTTGGCGTGGGGGGCCGAGCAGGGCGCCGCGGCGGGGGCGGCGGCGGGGGGCGGCTGCTGCTGCTGTCCCGAGCCCATTGTTTTGCTGGCTCGCTTGTTCTCCAGCCCCTCGGGGGCCGCCGCGGCCTCCGCGCCCAGGATCTTGCCCTTGAGGGAGGCCCGCAGGTGCCGCAGCTCGGGGCTGATGAGGCCGTTGAGCTGGTGGTTGTGGTGCGGGGGGGTGGTGGTGGCGGTGGTGGTGCCGGTGCTGCGGGGCCCCCTTGTCGCCGCTTCCTCCTCCTCCTCCTCGCTGCTGCTCCCGCTCCCGGCCGCCCGCGGGTCCCTCCTCTTCCTCCTCCTCCTCCTCCTCTTCGGCCTCCTCGTCCTGGGCGCCGGTGCAGGCGGCGGCGGCGGCGGCATAGGAGGCGGCGGCGGCAGCGGAGGAGGAGGAGGAAGAGGAGGGACCCGCGGGCGGCCGGGAGCGGGAGCAGCAGCGAGGAGGAGGAGGAGGAAGCGGCGACAAGGGGGCCCCGCAGCACCGGCACCACCACCGCCACCACCACCCCCCGCACCACAACCACCAGCTCAACGGCCTCATCAGCCCCGAGCTGCGGCACCTGCGGGCCTCCCTCAAGGGCAAGATCCTGGGCGCGGAGGCCGCGGCGGCCCCCGAGGGGCTGGAGAACAAGCGAGCCAGCAAAACAATGGGCTCGGGACAGCAGCAGCAGCCGCCCCCCGCCGCCGCCCCCGCCGCGGCGCCCTGCTCGGCCCCCCACGCCAACCACCTCCCTCCCCAGGGAAGGACTGCACCCTCTCCTCCTCCTGCTGCTTCCCCCCCTGGAAAAGGGGACAGGAGCCAGCCTGCTGCCACCACCGCGACCGCTGCTGCTGCT
>NW_020933315.1:0-627 GCF_003984885.1 Neopelma chrysocephalum | reverse complement strand
TTTCACATTCAGACTTGAATACCTGACTATGTTTTTGGAGCAGGTGGTTCCTATGGGAGTATAAATCTGCTCAAGAGATGAGTACCCTGCAACAGAATGTAATTTTCTTTTTAAACTACCTCTACATAGTGGTATGGAATATCTTGGCATTCCTATGTCTTGCCTCAGAAAATATACTTGGACATGCTCAGATAAAACCCTAAACCCACTATGTCACAGTGAAAAATTCCCTTCCTGTGTCCTGTCAGTATTTTTGTTGCTGGGTGTGCTTTCCAACATTACCTGGAGAATGGGGGAGCAGGAGAGGCCCCTGTTCCCTGTGCTCACCCCACAAGGCTGGTGCTCCTGCCCAGCCCCCTGCCCAGGGCTCCCAGCACAGCACCAGAGGTACCTGGCTGAGGAAACCTTTGGATATTCCCTTCCCTTGGTTTGCTGAGCTCTGCCCTTTCACTCTGCTGAAACACAGCACTGCACAAGCACTGTTCCTTCCCAGTGATAAGAGCAGCTGAATATTTGTGAACACATCTCAGCTTCAGCTTTCACAGAGCACAGTCCTCCAGTTAAAGTTGACACCCCTCACCCCTTCCCTGCAGGTCCCACTGGTGTCCCCACAGCCAGCCCTAAGCT
>NW_020933314.1:0-656 GCF_003984885.1 Neopelma chrysocephalum | reverse complement strand
TTTCACATTCAGACTTGAATACCTGACTATGTTTTTGGAGCAGGTGGGAGTATAAATGGGAGTATAAATCTGCTCAAGAGATGAGTACCCTGCAACAGAATGTAATTTTCTTTTTAAACTACCTCTACATAGTGGTATGGAATATCTTGGCATTCCTATATCTTGCCTCAGAAAATATACTTGGGCATGCTCAGATAAAACCCTAAACCCACCACGTCACAGTGAAAAATCCCCTTCCTGTGTCCTGTCAGTATTTTTGCTGCTGGGTGTGCTTTCCAACATTACCTGGAGAATGGGGGAGCAGGAGAGGCCCCTGTTCCCTGTGTTCACCCCACAAGGCTGGTGCTCCTGCCCAGCCCCCTGCCCAGGGCTCCCAGCACGGCACCAGAGGCACCTGGCTGTGGAAACCTTTGGATATTCCCTTCCCTTGGTTTGCTCAGCTCTGCCCTTTCACTCTGCTGAAACACAGCACTGCACAAGCACTGTTCCTTCCCAGTGATGAGAGCAGCTGAATATTTGTGAACACATCTCAGCTTCAGCTTTCACAGAGCACAGTCCTCCAGTCAAAGTTCACACCCCTCACCCCTTCCCTGCAGGTCCCACTGGTGACCCCACAGCCAGCCCTAAGCTGTGCATCCCTTCCCTGCAGGTCCCAC
>NW_020933313.1:0-3565 GCF_003984885.1 Neopelma chrysocephalum | reverse complement strand
ACCAGCTGGCCAGAGGTCCCAGCAGCCCAGCTAAGGTTTCATCCTGGAGGGACAGGTGGGTCAGGGCTGGCAGCCTGGAAAATCCCAGGCCCTGAGGGGATGGTGGAGCTTCCTGCAGGACTGAGGGGGATAAAGAGCAAGTCAGGTGTCCCCTCCTGATCCCGATCCTGATCTTGATCCTGATCCTGATCCCGATCCCGATCCTGATCCCTCTGTCTCCCTGTTTTTCACAGGGTGGTCACAGAATCCTTTGGGTTGGAAGGGAACTTCACTTCCAGGCTGAGTTTGAATCCAACCTGGGAGTAGATTGGAGCACGATCTTCTAATCCTTGAGCAATTCCAGGCTGAGTTTGAGTCCAATCAGGAGCACAGAGTTTGGGGAATGATGCGACCCCAAAGGGCCCTTTGCTGCTGGAGGCTGGGAGCGGTCACTTCGGATTTGATCCATCCATGGATAACCTGAACTCAGGGATTAGGGATTAGGGCGATCAGTGGCAGAGCTGGAGATGGCAGTGGGAGCTCCTGGGCACGACGTGGGCATGGTTTGGGACCTGCTTCTTGAGAATGGCCTCTTCTCGTGGGGGATTATGAAAGTGGGGGGTGTTTTCAGTGCTACTGGATTGGTATTTAAAAAAAAAAAGAAAAAAGAGATTGCAGGAGGGACTCATCCCTCCCAAAGCAGATTTCTGTGCTCATCAGGATGTCTCCGCTTCCCAAGAGAAGAACAGTCCCTGCTCGAGGGTCAATTCATCTCCTCCGGCCTTTGATGTCTGCAGCAGAGCAGATGAATCACACCTGAAAAGGCCATTTTTCTCCCCAAAGACTCCCAGAGGAGCTGGTGGGACTTCCCAGAGGTTCTGCTGCTCCACAGATATCCTGGCAGAGGTGATGTGGACCCCACTCATCCTTAGGTTTGCGATGCCAGGGGCTCATTCCGGCCCCACACCTGGAGCTGGGACTTGATTTGAGCAAGATCTTCAAATCCTTGAGCAGTTCCAGGCTGAGTTGGAATCCAATCACCAGCACAGAGTTTTGGGAATGATGCAGCTCCAAAGGGTCCTTTGCTGGAGGTGGGAGCTGCCACTTCCTATTGGATCCCGAGGGCATCCCAGGGATAACCTGAACTTGGGGATTAGGGACAGTGGCAGAACTCACTTGGGCTGGAGGTGGGAATGGGAGTCCCTGGATAGATCTGAAAGCTGCCAGGTGACCTGGTCATCACTTGGAATGCACCAAGGATGTGGGATACGATCCCTTTTACGGGATTTGCATTGTCTGGTGGGATCTACGAGCCAAAGTGGAATTATTCATGCCATGGAGACTTGGCAAAGTATAAAATCCACTCGTTTTCCCATCTGACTGTTCGTCCACCTGTCTGTCCATTTATCCTTCTGTCCATCCATCCACCCATAGAACCATCATGGAATGGTTTGGTTTGGATGAGACCTTAAAGACTATCTCATTCCAACCTCATGTCATGGGCAGGGACACCTCCTACTGTCCCAGGTTGCTCCAAGTCCCATCCAACCTGGTCTTGGACACTTCCAGGGCTGTGAAAATGGGGCTTTGCAAGCTTCCTATCCCTTTCCCAAGCTTTTCAGCCTCCCATCCCACTGATGCCACTGTGTGGCTGCACCATCCCATAGCCCATCCAAAGCACATCAAGGATTCATGGACAGCCCTTGGATACCCACCCCTGAATATCCTTTGCATCCCAGAGCTGTCGTGTCAGTCCTGGAGCTCTGCCAGGAGCCGCTGCCTCATTCCCAGGGCATGGGACAGCCCAAAAAGTGTCCTTGGCAAACTGGTACCAGCACCAGAGGTTTCCTGGTTATTCCTTGTTCCACTGGCACTGTTCCTCTGGGAGCAGGGAGGAATCCTGATCCAGAGCCCTTGATGGTCTCCAGCTGCTGCTGGTTCAGATACTTGGAAGAGTCCAGTTGTTTATTTTTGATTATTGGGATTTCTTTGGTTCGTCCTGGAAATCCAGTCAACAGGATTCCTGAGGGATGGGAGGGGCTGCTGATTTGGGAATGGGATGTGGGATGTTATAGGGACAACCTGGAAGAGTTGAGATTGTCCAGCCTGGGGAGGAGAAGACTCCAGGAAGACCATGGAACCACCTTCCAGGGCCTAAAGGGACTCCAGGAGAGCAGGAGAGGGACTTTGGACAAGGGGTGGAGGGACAGGACACAGGGAATTGCTTCCCACTGCCAGAGGGTTAGATGGGATATTAGGAAGGAATTCCTGGCTGAGAGGGTGGTGAGGGACTGGCAGAGGTTGCCCAGAGAAGCTGTGGCTGTCCCATCCCTGGAAGTGTTCGATGGGAGCAATCTGATCCAACCCCCCTGGAAAGAACAGGGGCATCTTCTACCGGATCAGGTTGTTCCAAGCTGAACCACACTCTGCTGGAAATGGAATCCATCCGGTCTGGATCCAATGGAACGGAGCAGGTGATGGAATTCCACTGTCCAGGAATGTTCTAAATTGCCCCTATGGATGCAGCAGGTGAATCCCTGCCCTTGTGGCACAGCGAGGGATCCCTGCTGTCATTCCCATTCCCAGCGGGTTCATCCCATCTCACCGAGCCCATCCCAAGCTGGACAGGCGGTGGAAGGCAAAGATGGAAGTTGGGATGTTCTCAGAGAGGCACTACGAGGTTTTTCCAGCCCAAAATTACACCAGGGCTGTTCACCTTCCAGCTCCTGGAGCCAGGGGGAGATGCTGATCCAACATTCCCATCCACGGGAAGAAAGCAGGGAGGAAAGAGGAGGGAAGGGTCACGCCCAGGTAAAGCCACCAGCACCTGGAGACACTCTGGGGCACCAGAGGTGTCCTGATGGCACAGCCAGACATTTCCACCTCAGGACGCTGCAGGGAAATGATGGGAATCTTGCCAGGAGTGACCCCTAAAGGCCGCGAGGCTGAAGAAACCCAAAGAGAGGGATTTTCCTAAGAAAACAAGGGGGTGTTGGAGCAGAGGGAGGAGAGGGGAGGAGGCTCCTGGTCTGGATAGGTGACCCTGGCTGGGATTCGTGGATGTGCCAGTGTGGGATTCCCAGTGATTCCCGTGTCTGGAGGACAAGGATGATGTTTACTGGGACAGGGACAGCCCAGATGTGGTTTTAGGGGATGCAGCTCCTCCTCATGTGTCAGGAGCCCTTTCCTTATCCCAAACAGGACATTCAGAGCCATCACCGATGGCAAATAGGGAACAATTCCATCGGATGGAACCTTTAAGCACCTCCAAGGCTGTTCCTGTACAAGATTCTGATTCTCTGGGATCATCTGGGGTCTCCCTGGTGTTGCCGTCACAGCCGGGTAGTGAAGGAGCAGGATCCAGGCTGTAGGAGCAGGATCCATAGCAGAGGAACAAGATCCGTAGGGAAGGAGCAGGATAGATATTGAAGGAGCAGGATCCATAATGGCGGAACAGGATCCATAGGGAAGAAACAGGATACACAGGCAAGGAGCAGGATCCATAGGGAAGGAGCAGGGTCCAGAGTGAAGGAGCAGGGTCCAGAGTGGAGGAACAGGATCCAGAGTGAAGGAGCAGGATCCAGAG
>NW_020933312.1:0-3528 GCF_003984885.1 Neopelma chrysocephalum | reverse complement strand
ACCAGCTGGCCAGAGGTCCCAGCAGCCCAGCTAAGGTTTCATCCTGGGGGGACAGGTGGGTCAGGGCCGGCAGCCTGGAAAATCCCAGGCCCTGAGGGGATGGTGGAGCTTCCTGCAGGACTGAGGGGGATAAAGAGCAAGTCAGGTGTCCCCTCCTGATCCCGATCCTGATCTTGATCCCGATCCTGATCCCGATCCCGATCCTGATCCCTCTGACTCCCTGTTTTTCACAGGGTGGTCACAGAATCCTTTGGGTTGGAAGGGAACTTCACTTCCAGGCTGAGTTTGAATCTGACCTGGGAGTAGATTGGAACACGATCTTCTAATCCTTGAGTGATTCCAGGCTGAGTTTGAGTCCAGTCATGAGCACAGAGTTTTGGGAATGATGCAGCTCCAAAGGGCCCTTTTCTGCTGGAGGCTGGGAGCAGTCACTTTGGGTTTGATCCGTCCCAGGGATAACCCGAACTAGGGGATTAGGGATTAGGGGGATCAGTGGCAGAGCTGGAGATGGCAGTGGGAGCTCCTGGGCACAATGTGGGGGCAGTTTGGGACCTGCTTCTTGACAATGGCTTCTTCTCGTGGGGGATTATGAAAGTGAGGGGTGATTTCAGTGCTACTGGATTGGTATTTTAAAAAAAAAAAGAAAAAAGAGATTGCAGGAGGGACTCATCCCTCCCAAAGCAGATTTCTGTGCTCATCAGGATGTTTCTGCTTCCCAAGAGAAGAACAGTCCCTACTGGAGGGTCAATTCATCTCCTCCGGCCTTTGATGTCTGCAGCAGAGCAGATGAATCACACCTGAAAAGGCCATTTTTCTCCCCAAAGACTCCCAGAGGAACTGGTGGGACTTCCCAGAGGTTCTGCTGCTCCACAGATATCCTGGCAGAGGTGATGTGGACCCCACTCATCCTTAGGTTTGGGAGGCCATGGGCTCATTCCGGCCCCACACCCGGAACTGGGACTTGATTTGAGCAAGATCTTCAAATCCTTGAGCAATTCCAGGCTGAGTTGGAATCCAATCAGCAGCACAGAGTTTGGGAAGGATGCAGCTCCTTTGCTGGAGGTGGGAGCTGCCACATCCTATTGGATCCATGAGGGCATCCCAGGGATAACCTGAACTTGGGGATTAGGGACAGTGGAAGAATTCGCTTGGGCTGGAGGTGGGAATGGGAGTCCCTGGATAACTTTGAAACCTGCCAGGTGACCTGGTAATCACTTGGAATGCACCAAGAATGTGGGATACGATTCCTTTTATGGGATGTGGGTTGTCTGGTGGGATCTAGGAGCCACAGTGGAATTATTCATGCCATGGAGACTTGGCAAAGTATAAAATCCACTCGTTTTCCCATCTGACTGTTCGTCCACCTGTCTGTCCATTTATCCTTCTGTCCATCCATCCATCCATAGAATCATCATGGAATGGTTTGGTTTGGATGAGACCATCTCCTTCCAACCCCGTGGCATGGGCAGGGACACCTCCCACTATCCCAGGTTGCTCCAAGCCCCATCCAACCTGGCCTTGGACCCTTCCAGGGCTGTGAAAATGGGGCTTTGCAAGCTTCCTATCCCTTTCCCAAGCTTTTCAACCTCCCATCCCGCTGATGCCACTGTGTGGCTGCACCATCCCGTAGCCCATCCAAAGCACATCAAGGATTCATGGACAGCCCTTGGATATCCCCCTGGATATCCTTTGCACCCCAGAGCTGTCCTGTCAGTCCTGGAGCTCTGCCAGGAGCCACTGCCTCATTCCCAGGGCATGGGACAGCCCAGAAATTGTCCTTGGCAAACTGGTACCGGCACCAGAGGTCTCCTGGTTATTCCTTGTTCCACAGGCACTGTTCCTCTGGGACCAGGGAGGGATCCTGATCCAGAGCCCTTGATGATCTCAGGCTGCTGCTGGTTCAGACATTTAGAAGAGTCCAGTTGTTTATTTTTAATTATTGGGGTTTCTTTGGCTCATCCTGGAAATCCAGTCAACAGGATTTCTGAGGGATGGGAGGCACTGTTGATTTGGGAGTGGGGTGTGGGATGTTATGGGGACAACCTGGGAGAGCTGGGATTGTCCAGTGTGGAGAGGAGAGGACTCCAGGAAGACCTTGTAGCACCTTCCAGGGCCTAAAGAGACTCCAGGAGAGCTGGAGAGGGACTTGGGACAAGGGATGGAGGTACAGGACACAGGGAATGGCTTCCCACTGCCAGAGGGCAGGGTTAGATGGGATATTGGGAAGGAATTCCTGGCTGGGAGGGTGGTGAGGCCCTGGCACAGGTTGCCCAGAGAAGCTGTGGCTGTCCCATCCCTGGAAGTGTTGGATGGGGCTTGGAACAACCTGGTCCAACCCCCCCGGAATGAACAGGGACATCTTCAACTGGATCAGGTTGTTCCAAGCTGAACCACACTCTGCTGGAAATGGAATCCATCTGGTCTGGATCCAATGGAACGGAGCAGGTGATGGAATTCCACTGTCCAGGAATGTTCCAAATTGCCCCTACGGATGCAGCAGGTGAATCCCTGCCCTCATGGCACAATAAGGGATCCCTGCTGTCATTCCCATTCCCAACGGGTTCATCCCATCTCACCGAGCCCATCCCAAGCTGGACAGGCGGTGGAAGGCAAAGATGGAAGTTGGGATGTTCTCAGAGAGGCACTACGAGGTTTTTCCAGCCCAAAATTACACCAGGGCTGTTCACCTTCCAGCTCCTGGAGCCAGGGGGAGATGCTGATCCAACATTCCCATCCATGGGAAGAAAGCAGGGAGGAAAGAGGAGGGAAGGGTCACGCCCAGGTAAAGCCACCAGCACCTGGAGACACTCTGGGGCACCAGAGGTGTCCTGATGGCACAGCCAGACATTTCCACCTCAGGACGCTGCAGGGAAATGATGGGAATCTTGCCAGGAGTGACCCCTAAAGGCTGCGAGGCTGAAGAAACCCAAAGAGAGGGATTTTCCTAAGAAAACAAGGGAGTGTTGGAGGAGAGGGGAGGAGTCTCCTGGTCTGGATAGGTGACCCTGGCTGGGATTCGTGGATGTGCCAGTGTGGGATTCCCAGTGATTCCCGTGTCTGGAGGACAAGGATGATGTTTACTGGGACAGGAACAACCCAGATGTGGTTTTAGGGGATGCAGCTCCTCCTCGTGTGTCAGGAGCCCTTTCCTTATCCCAAACAGGACATTCAGAGCCATCACTGATGGCAAACAGGGACCAATTCCATCGGATGGGACCTTTAAACACCTCCAAGGCTGTTCCTGTGCAAGATTCTGATTCTCTGGGATCATCTGGGATCTCCCTGGTGTTGCCATCACAGCTGGGTAGTGAAGGAGCAGGATCCAGGCTGTAGGAACAGGATCCATAGTGGAGGAACAAGATCCATAGGGAAGGAGCAGGATAGATATTGAAGGAGCAGGATCCATAATGGCGGAACAGGATCCATAGGGAAGAAACAGGATACACAGGCAAGGAGCAGGATCCATAGGGAAGAAGCAGGGTCCAGAGTGAAGGAGCAGGATCCAGAGTGGAGGAACAGGATCCAGAG
>NW_020933311.1:0-826 GCF_003984885.1 Neopelma chrysocephalum | reverse complement strand
CAGTGCCACCCTGTGCTGTGCAGGGCCCTCAGTGCCACCCTGTGCTGCTGCAGCCCTGCGGCTCTGCCCTGTGCTCTGGGGGCCCCGGCCCTGTTGGCTGCAGGCCGTGTGTGCTATGGCAGCCTTACCATGGACCTGCAGGTTTAGGCCCAGTCCTTCCACACCCACTCTCCCAGTGAGTTGGTTCTGACCCATATCAATAATTCAGTGAGATTCGGATCCGGTATCTCACAGGGGGCTCTGTGGGCTGTGAGGGATATGGAGTGTTTGAGAGCTTTGGGGGCTGTGGGGGCTGTGATGGCTTTGGGGGCTGTGGGTTCTGTGAGGGCTATGGGGCTGTGTCTCAGTTCAATGAGACTGAAGTGTTTTGCTCAGGAGGATGAGTTATGAGGAAGACCAAACTCCTCCCTCTAAGCAATTGTAAACCCGAAATTAAGAGGCTCCAATTGAGGAGAAAGGAAAAAATAACAACCCTTTATTAAAGGATATATGTATATTAGCAGAACAACAAAAGAAGACAAAAACAACTAAACAATAATCCTGTACCCAAAAATCCCCTTCCAAAAGGAAACAGTTCAGTACTTCCCACCTTTCAGCACAATTCTAACCGTGGTCAGCAGGGACTGGGCTCTGCTGGGCTCTGGCGGTTGCTGCGTGGGGACCCCGGGGTGAAAATGTTTGTGAACAACAGGCTTGTGGCTTTAGGCAAAGATGAAGTTGTTGAGTTAGTCCTTGCACCCTTCACACTTAACGAGCACCATAAAGATCCAAGGACCTCAGCAAAAACCTAAATTTCATGCTCAGTACCTACAGCATGCATTTGAGA
>NW_020933310.1:0-804 GCF_003984885.1 Neopelma chrysocephalum | reverse complement strand
CCCTCAGTGCCACCCTGTGCTGTGCAGGGCCCTCAGTGCCACCCTGTTCTCTGGGTGCCCCAGCCCTGTTGGCTGCAGGCCGTGTGTGCTATGGCAGCCTTACCATGGACCTGCAGGTTTAGGCCCAGTCCTTCCACACCCACTCTCCCAGTGAGTTGGTTCTGACCCATATCAATAATTCAGTGAGATTCGGATCCGGTATCTCACAGGGGGGGTTCTGTGGGCTGTGAGGGATAATGGAGTGTTTGAGAGCTCTGGGGGCTGTGGGGGCTGTGATGGCTTTGGGGGCTGTGGGTTCTGTGAGGGCTATGGGGCTGTGTCTCAGTTTAATGAGACTGAAGTGTTTTGCTCAGGAGGATGAGTTATGAGGAAGACCAAACTCCTCCCTCTAAGCAATTGTAAACCCGAAATTAAGAGGCTCCAATTGAGGAGAAAGGAAAAAATAACAACCCTTTATTAAAGGATATATGTATATTAGCAGAACAACAAAAGAAGACAAAAACAACTAAACAATAATCCTGTACCCAAAAATCCCCTTCCAAAAGGAAACAGTTCAGTACTTCCCACCTTTCTGGGCAATTCTAACCGTGGTCAGCAGGGACTGGGCTCTGCTGGGCTCTGGCGGTCGCCGCGTGGGGACCCCGGTGTGAAAATGTTTGTGAACAACAGGCTTGTGGCTTTAGGCAAAGATGAACTTGTTGAGTTAGTCCTTGCACCCTTCATACTTAACGAGCACCATGAAGATCCAAGGACCTCGGCAAAAACCTAAATTTCATGCTCAGTACCTACAGCATGCATTTGAGA
>NW_020933309.1:0-4004 GCF_003984885.1 Neopelma chrysocephalum | reverse complement strand
TTGATTTACAATTACTTTGTCTCAAAGGCACTGCCTATAATGCCAATACAAATCTAACGCCTGGTAGCAAGCCTCTGAAAAGCTTTTCATCTCCTTCTTACTCAGAGACTTCAAATTTAACTCCCAAAGCCTTCACAGGGAAATTTTTCCCCATGGCATGCCCTGTGCAGAGTGTAACCTTTAATGCCCACAGTGACAGTACCTGCCACAGGCTCTTCAGACCACAGCCAAAGACTACCAAAGTCATTGAAAAACAATGGCAAAGAACACTGTTACTTTCAAGTAAGACTGGTGCAAAGAGAGGAATCTTCTCAAAAGACAGAGGCAACACAATAAATTAATAACTGGACAAGACAAGCTTTATTAAATCACTGTATTCAACTACAATTGGCCTCTACTTTTTACACTCCTTGTGTCACTCCATGACTTTGACCTTCAGCAAGCAGAAGCATTAAGACACTCCCATGAAGGTATTCAGACCAGGATCAAGCTGCCAACTTGCTTGCTCACAGCACTGACACGCAGCAAGTTGCTTTAGTTACAAATTGTGACCTGCCGACCAACTGGGAAATCTGCAACACACACTATGAAAACAGAACCACCAAGATATTCCACTCCCTCATGTAATCGTCATGATTTTGTTTTGCTTGTTAGTTTTATGTGCAGTCACTGACAAATCCCCCAAAGGAAAAAAAAAGAGGTGGCAGCCTCATGGACAATCAACTTCCTTAAGGCAAACCTAACTCCTCATGAGCATAATAGAATCATTCAACCTTCCTACGTCAAGCAACCCAGAAGTGTTTTCTTAGATTGCACAAGTGTGTTTTCAGTAACAGAATCACATAACACTGGAGGTGGGAAAGGACCTCCAGAGGTCATCTGGTCAAACAGACCCTGCTCAAACAGAGCTACTGAGACATAGTGGCCCAAGACCATAGCCACACAGGTCTTGAGTATCAGCTCCAAGGAGGGAAGCTCCATCCACGAGCACCCTAGAAATCCTCTGCCAGTGCTTGGTCACTCTCACAGTAAAAAAAAAAAAAAGATTTCCCAATAGTCACAGGAGAGCTCCCATGTTTCGGCTTGTGTCTGTTTTCACTGGGCAAGCGTTAAAATAGCCTGGCTTAGGCTCTTCACCCTGCTATCAGATACACATCATACACCCTGGAAAAGATTTCGTATCAAATCTTCTGCAGGTTCAACAGCCTGGAAGCAGCATTCTTAGTCCCTTCCTCATAGGACAGATGATCTAGTCCCTTCATCATCCTTGTGGACCCTTGCTAGCTGCACTCCGGTATGTCCATCTCTATTTATGCTGAGGAGCCCAGCACTGGGCACAGTACTCCAACTGTTGCCACAACAGCACTAAGCAGAGGGAGAGGATCAACTCCCTCGATCTGCAAAGTCAGCCAAGAAGCAACAAATGCCTTGAGATGGTTTATTTCTAAAAGAGAACACAGGGCTGGGTATGATTGGTGAAACCTCCACATTTATATGAAAAAAAAAGCAAAGGGATCCTGCTCGACAGCGGGGCAGTCACGTGAGATGAGCTTTCTGGCAAGGTCTTGTTCCCCAAGGCTGAAGTGTGGTCCTGGAAGTCCTGTGATGTCACCAGGGAGTCACTGTGACACCCTTGACAACATACCTTTTGGAGGTGTGGGGCAGCCCTGAAGGGCCACAGTGCCTGGCCTCCTCCATCAGAAACAGACATCTGCACGTGGGGTGACAAAGGACACCCATCCTGCTGGGTGCCTTCTGAGGGCACAGAGAGGATTTGCCGGACAGGTACACTGCAGGGCCCAGGCCACTGGTCCCAACCTGCCATATACCTAGGCTCCAGCTGCCATTGCTGAGAGGCCAGAAAGCCCTTTTCCACCTTCCCGACTCCTGCCTGCACGTGTCAGAGAGGTCAGTCACCATCCTGCCCTGAGAGCTGGAACATGCCATGACACCCCAGTGTCACTCATCTGCCCCAGGATGATCTCTGGCATTTGTGGCAGTCGAAACACAGCTCCGAGGCAGAGCAGGCAACTTTGCACTCAACTTTGGCAGCTTTGCTGCTGGCTGCAGATTGTGTCCCTTGCACAGGTGGATGCAACAGCCTCTTATCTCTTTGTTGTTTGCAGGGCGAGATGAACTTGGAGGAGGACTTGGCAGAAGGCAGCACCTCTTCTTGTGCTGCCAGCACCAACCACATGTCCCAGGCTACACCTCCGGGTGCTTCGGAGAGCCTAAGGTGCCCAATCTGCCTGGACGCCACTAATGACCGAGCCTCCGCGAGCTGGTGTAGCCATCCTGTCTGTTTTTCCTGCCTAGTGGAGTGGTTCCACAGAAGAGTAGTGTGCCCAATATGCCAGTGGTCTTTCCCACACAACTTTCACACGGTGGGAGACACTAACTCCGGGATGTATTCCACTGGGCAGTACGGCAGCTCTGACAGCCGTGCTCAAGGAGGGAGAGCTGGACTCAGCTCTGAGGAAAGGAAGTGGTATCGTTCCTCAGGACGCCAGCACCACAACTCTTTTAGCAGAAGCCGTGGTGGTACCCGGGGCGGTCGCCGTGGCGGTACCCGGGGCGGTCGCCGTGGCAGTAGGCATGGTGGGGTTCGAGAGAGGAACCGAAGCAGGTACCAAAGGCGGCACCACGACGGCCACGGCAGGGTTCAGCAGGCCCAGGGCTACAACCGCTCAAGTAGGAGGAGACGGCAGCAGAGCAGGGCTCAGAACACTGCTCGTGGCAACGGCCGAGCTCCAAGGACCAAACAGCACATCCGAGCTGCCTCAAGGAGATGCAGGCGCCGTCAGCAGGGACCCCGGGTTTCTTTCATGGAACCACAGGTGACAAGGAGCCGATTCCGCCAGAGGTCCCGCAGCACTGTGCGCCAAACACTGAGGGAGAATCTAAGGAGGATGGAACGCGATGAGGGACGAGCTCTAAGGCATGAATGGCACATCCAAGCCTCCTCTAGGAGGAACGAGCACCGTCAGCACAGGCGCCAGCTTTCTTACAGAGAACCACAGGTGACAAGGAACCGACCCAGGGGGAGGTCCCGCAACAGTCGGCATCAAACACTCCGGGAGAATCCAAGGAGGGTGGAACTCGATGAGAGAGGGTTCCTAAGGATCGAACGGGCTGTCCCCCCCTCCTCACGGAGGAGCCAGCGCCGTCAGCGGGAGCGCCGGGTTTCTTTCATCGAACCGCGGGCAACAAGGAGACAAACCCGGGGGACGCCCCGCAGCACTCGGCGCCAAACACTGCGGGAGAATCTAAGGAGGATGGAACGTGACGAGGGACGAGCTCTAAGACTCGAACGGGACGTCCCAACCTCCTCGGGGTGGAGTGAGCACCGTCAGCAGGGCCATCAGGTTTATATCACTGAACCACAGCCAACAAGGAACTGATACCCCTGGACGTGCCACAGCCCTGCTGGGCACAGGGCCTGGTAGCACACCCGACCAAGAAGGGTACTACCGCATGGTTTGTTATTGGTGTCAGGAACAACACCACTTCAGACAAAAAGAGCTCCTACTAAAAATTGCAAAAATAAAGTCAAATCCAGTGTTCAAACTTGGGGATAAGTATTTATTCTCCATCACAAAATTCATCCGAAAATCTCAAGAGACCCTTGCAAGGCCTTTTTAGCTGAGGAGTATAACAAGCATAAAACCTGAATACAGGATTTGTCATCCTGTTTTGTATTTGTCTATAAAATGTGGTACTGAACATTTTGTATGGTTATGCCTAGGCTCCCTACATTGCATTTCCACAGTATGATCAACCACAGATGTTACCATGTTTTCTCTTTCCCGCCCTGGTACCAACACCACCAAAGCCTTATTAGAAATCCTCTTGTCCTTCCACATCACTTCTTTTCTCATGCTTTACTCCAAATATCCCTCAGGATAACTTCACCTGTTACTTACCACTTTTCTCACAAGGTGGCAGCGAAAAGTGAAGTTGATTTACAATTACTTTGTCTCAAAGGCACTGCCTATAATGCCAAT
>NW_020933308.1:0-1331 GCF_003984885.1 Neopelma chrysocephalum | reverse complement strand
TGGAGCTGCGAGTGGAGTTCTTTTTCCTCCCAGTGGCTGGTACAGGGTTGTGTTTTGGATCTGTGCTGGAAACAAGTGTTGGTTGTTGACCTTGGAGGTCTTTCCCAACCTTTGTGATCCTGAGATTCGATGACAACACAGAGAAGGTTTTGCTGTTGCTGAGCAGAACTGAGGAGGTTTAATCTAAAGCTAAATCTTCCTTAAATCTAATCTGACCTCTGAGGAGAGATTTAGGTTGGATGATAGGAAGAAGTTCTTACTGTGAGGGTGGGGAGGCCCTGGCACAGGTTGCCCAGAGAAGCTGTGGCTGCCCCTGGATCCCTGGAAGTGTCCAAGGCCAGGTTGGATGGGGCTTGGAGCAACCTGGGCTAGTGGAAGGTGTCCTGGGTGGCACTGGATGATTTAAGGTCCCTTCCAACCCAAACCATTCTGGCATTCTCTGACTCTGTGACATTTGCACAGTCAGTACACTCTGGGATGTGTGGGGCTGAGTTGGTGGCTGGGGTTGAACCCCAGCAACCCCCCTGAATTCCCCCCAGCCCTCACACTGCTCCCCTGCTCTGGGATTCACAGCACTGACACACTTTGCTTTGCTCTGTAACATCTTTTACCAGCTGGGCTTTAAACTTTGTTTGCAATAAGGGAAAGGAAAGCACAGAGCAGCCCCTGGTTTCACAAGAAACTTGCTCATAGAACTGAAAAACCCTGGAAAAGGGCCTGATTTCCCAAACTGCTGCTGCTCTCTGGCAGGTGCAGGTGGAGGGAGTTGTAAGAGGTGATGCTCGGGCGGGTCCCTCTCCTGAGGGAGGGTTTGGCCTTTGGGGCTCCACTTTGCTTTAGCCCAATCTTCTAAAGGTTTCCATCTACCTGGGATCTGCTCTTCCAACCTTGCTCTTCCAACTCTGATGCTCTCACTGCTGCCTCCAAACCAGCACCTGCTGCTCTTCCATCAGCCCTTCTCTTCCTCCTCCTCCATCTCAGAGACACTTCCCACCAGACAGCACCTCCCGGGGACCCCACACAGCCCAGCCAGGGCTGCTGCCCCTCTTTGCTCTGCCCAGACTGGGAGAGGGAAAAGGGAAATGCCAGCCCTTGAAGGCAGGAGCTGAGGAAATGCCCCTTGCAAGCAAACACCTGCTGGGGTTGGATCAGACAATCTTTGAAGGTCCCTTCCAACCCCATTCTGTGATTCTGGGATTAGACTGTAGGGACCTACCAGTAATCCTGGAATTTGTCCTCTCCTCTGCTTGAGGAGGTTGAAGGGATGGATCCTGGAATTTGTCTTCTCCTCTGCTTGAGGAGGTTGAAGGGATGGATCCTGGAATTTGTCC
>NW_020933307.1:0-1263 GCF_003984885.1 Neopelma chrysocephalum | reverse complement strand
TGGAGCTGCGAGTGGAGTTCTTTTTCCTCCCAGTGGCTGGTACAGGGCTGTGGTTTGGATTTGTGCTGGAGACAGTGTTGGTTGTTGACCTTGGAGGTCTTTCCCAACCTTTGTGATCCTGAGATTCGATGACAACACAGAGAAGGTTTTGCTGTTGCTGAGCAGAACTGAGGAGGTTTAATCTAAGGCTAAATCTTCCTTAAATCTAATCTGACCTCTGAGGAGAGATTTAGGTTGGATGATAGGAAGAAGTTCTTACTGTGAGGGTGGGGAGGCCCTGGCACAGGTTGCCCAGAGAAGCTGTGGCTGCCCCTGGATCCCTGCAAGTGTCCAAGGTCAGGTTGGACGGGGCTTGGAGCAACCTGGGCTAGTGGAAGGTGTCCTGGGTGGCACTGGATGATTTAAGGTCCCTTCCAACCCAAACCATTCTGGCATTCTCTGATTCTGTGACATTTGCACAGTCAGTACACTCTGGGATGTGTGGGGCTGAGTTGGTGGCTGGGGTTGAACCCCAGCAACCCCCCTGAAGTTCCCCCCAGCCCTCACACTGCTCCCCTGCTCTGGGATTCACAGCACTGACACACTTTGCTTTGCTCTGTAACATCTTTTACCAGCTGGGCTTTAAACTTTGTTCGCAATAAGGGAAAGGAAAGCACAGAGCAGCCCCTGGTTTGCCCAAGAAACTTGCTCATAGAACTGAAAAACCTTGGAAAAGGGCCTGATTTCCCAAACTGCTGCTGCTCTCTGGCAGCTGCAGGTGGAGGGAGTTGTAAGAGGTGATGCTCAGGTAGGTCCCTCTCCTGAGGGAGGGTTTGGCCTTTGGGACTCCACTCTGGTTTTGCCCAATTTTCTAAAGGTTTCCATCTGCCTGGAATCTGCTCTTCCAACCTTGTCACTCTGATGCTCTCACTGCTGCCTCCAAACCAGCACCTGCTGCTCTTCCATCAGCCCTTCTCTTCCTCCTCCTCCATTTCAGAGACACTTCCCACCAGACAGCCCCTCCCGGGGGCCCCACACAGCCCAGCCAGGGCTGCTGCCCCTCTTTGCTCTGCCCAGACTGGGAAAGGGAAAAGGGAAATGCCAGCCCTTGAAGGCAGGAGCTGAGGAAATGCCCCTTGCAAGCAAACACCTGCTGGGGTTGAATCAGACAATCTTTGAAGGTCCCTTCCAACCCCATTCTGGGATTCTGGGATTAGACTGCAGGGACCTACCAGTAATCCTGGAATTTGTCCTCTCCTCTGCTTGAGGAGGTTGAAGGGATGG
>NW_020933306.1:0-356 GCF_003984885.1 Neopelma chrysocephalum | reverse complement strand
GGTGACAGGCTGCTCAGAAGGAAACAAAAAAGAAATTTGGTTTCTTGCGGCTAAAAAACAAACAGGATTTTAAAAAATGTTAAAATAAAACACAGAAAAAGCAGATACCACCAAAAATAAATAATTCCTTTTCTTTCTTTCCTTTCTTGTTCCTTTCTTTCCTTCTTCCTTCCTTTCCTTTCTTTTTCCTTTCTTTCTTTCCTTCCTCCTTTTTCCTTTCCTTCTTTCTTTCTTTCCTTCTTTTCTCCTTTTGTTCCTTCTTTCTTCCCTTCCATTTTCCTTTCCTTTCTTTTTCCTTTCTTTCCTTCCTTTTTCTTCCTTTCCTTCTCTTTCTTTCCTTCCTTTTTCCTTCCTTT
>NW_020933305.1:0-424 GCF_003984885.1 Neopelma chrysocephalum | reverse complement strand
GGTGACAGGCTGCTCAGAAGGAAACAAAAAAGAAATTTGGTTTCTTGTGGCTAAAAAACAAACAGGATTTTAAAAAATGTTAAAATAAAACACAGAAAAAGTAGATACCACCAAAAATAAATAATTCCTTTTCTTTCTTTCTTTCCCTCCTTTTTCCTTTCTTTCCTTCTTCCTTCCTTTCCTTCCTTTTTCCTTTCTTTCCTTCTCTTTCTCCTTCCTTTCCTTCTCTTTCTTCCCTTCCTTTCCTTTCTTTTTCCTTTCTTTCCTTCCTTTTTCTTATTTTCCTTTTCTTTCTTTTCTTCCTTTTTCCTTCCTTTCCTTCTCTTTCTTTCCTTCTTTTTCTACTTTCTCTCCTTCCTTTCTTACTCTTTCTCTCCTTCCTTTTTTCTTCCTTTCCTTCTCTTTCTTTCCTTCCTTTTTCCTT
>NW_020933304.1:0-2179 GCF_003984885.1 Neopelma chrysocephalum | reverse complement strand
TATATATAGTATAGAAGTATATTATATACATATTTCCTACCAGCAGCATTTGAGCATCACCAAATTCTCCAAAAACATATTTTTGGAAAAAAAACTTCTCCCTATAAACTGCTGGAATAATGGGAATGCTGATCTGAGGATGAAGCTTCTGTTTAGACTGGTTTTAACCCAGGCTTAAACACTGCTGTGGTCACCATGCATGAAAGTTATATTCTAGATTTTCAATAGTGCTTGTGAGTGGAATGGCATGCTCTGAGGGGCTGCTATTAATTAATGGATATAATAATAACAACAATAATAACAAGTATGGCTATAACTACTAATTGTAAATATAGAATTATATTTATAATATTGTTAGTGTTTCAAATCTCCTCATTGCAACAGGCTGCAATGAGTAGGATGGAGGTTGTATCACCAGGAAACCTGCCCTTGAACAAAAGGTGTAGCCAAAACACATCCCAAATGTTACATTAAAGCTATAAAAAAATCCCCATGGGGATGTTTTCCACATATTATGGGTTGGGAAACAGAGAGGTGATATCAAAACCCTTCCCTGATGGGCTTTGGGAAGGGACCTGCAGATATTCACTGCTCACCCTGTGCTTTGGCCATTCCAATCCAGCTCTATTTGCTGATGCCCAAGTTTGATCCAGCAGCAAATAAATAAGGAATTACATGCCCAGCCCAGCTATTCCTGGTTTCTGGCACGGGGGGGTGGCAGGAATTCTCAATCTCCCATTGCCTCAGCACAGTGAGTCCATTCAAGGAGCCTCCCCGGGAGCCTCCCGTTGACTTTTTGGCCACATGTGTCTGTCAGCACTGTGGGAATGTTCATTTGGAGATCAGGCTCTGTGTACCTGGAGCTTTTCCAAGGCATGTGCTCCCCAGCTTGCAGCCATTTCAATATTTCACTTGGAATTGGCTTCCATGGCTGGAATAGTTCAGGAGTTCCAAGGACCTGGCGTAACAAACCCTGGGCAGATGTGTTTGTGAGGGAACCACAGCTCCTTGAATTAATATATTATGTTTGTGAGGGAACCACTGCTCCTTAAATTAATATATTTGTGTTTGTGTTGAGTAGAAATCCCACAAAAAGAAAAAGGGATATGGTCAATAAATTCTGCAGCCGTTTATCTATGCCCAGGTCTTTGTATCCTGACTTAACTCACCAATTAATCCTGAACATTAATTCTGAACAAGGAGTGGATTTTTGTCAGTAAAAATTCAGGGATGCGAGGTTTTAGCTTGGAGATTTTGTCATATTTAATATCAAAGCTCCATTTTTACAATCTCTTATTGATCACTGATTTACAGGCTGCATAAAGTATGTTGTCAACACCAAGTGGCATAAATGGCACCAAATGGTCTCTGGTACTTCACCTCTTAATAGACAGGTTAAAAAAGAGAGAAACTTTTGCTAAGCAGAGTTACCTTACTTTAATTTGAATTATTAATTTAAATACAAAGTCAGTTGGTTTTTAATCTGTCCTCTTTTTATCTCCCAGAAACAATCCGAGTGATTTTTCTCACTGATTTGTGTTCAGCTCTACCTCAGGTAACTTCTTAATATTTAGGCCTTCTCTACAAAGCAGTTAGAGAAGTTTAACTTTAAAGCAGATTTAAATCTGTTCTAAACACACTGATTTGTCCTTACATTAAGCTTAAGCTAAACAAGCAAACTGTTCTTAATGTGATGGGCCTTCCTGCTTAAATGTTTAATTAAAACAGTTTAAAATTACGTTGCCTTGAAACAGTTCCCTCAAACAGCTAAACCCTCTCATTTTTTATAAAAATGTAGTGAAATAAATACACCCTTTCAATAACTGATGCAAAGAACACTTCCCCCCTAAAAAAAAAAGGAAAAAAAGATGCCTACATAGCGGGTAGTGATGGTTATTCTTTAGACACCATGATCATACAGAATATTAACAAGGATAAACCCATTTCTAAATAGTTTAAATAAATATCTACAACTGTTGGGCCAACAAAACTTTCTATATCTAGTGTTTAAAAAATTGCCTCAAGTTCTTCTTTTCATCTTCCTTAAACAGAGAAAAGAAATTATATTCCTTGTCTACACAATACCTGTGGATTTACATGGGGAGATCAATGGATTTGCCTATTAATGGGGAGATGATGATCTTTCATTAATGGGGAGAAGATGATCTTTCATTAATGG
>NW_020933303.1:0-2174 GCF_003984885.1 Neopelma chrysocephalum | reverse complement strand
TATATATAGTATAGAAGTATATTATATACATATTTCCTACCAGCAGCTTTTGAGCATCACCAAATTCTCCAAAAACATATTTTTGGAAAAAAACCTTCTCCCTGTAAACTGCTGGAATAATGGGAATGCTGATCTGAGGATGAAGCTTCTGTTTAGACTGGTTTTAACCCAGGTTTAAAAACTGCTGTGGTCACCACGCATGAAAGTTATATTCTAGATTTTCAATAGTGCTTGTGAGTGGAATGGCATGCTCTGAGGGGCTGCTATTAATTAATGGGTATAATAATAACAACAACAATAATAACAAGTATGGCTATAACTACTAATTGTACATATAGAATTATATTTATAATATTGTTAGTGTTTCAAATCTCCTCATTGCAACAGGCTGCAGTGAGTAGGATGGAGGCTGTATGACCAGGAAACCTGCCCTTGAACAAAAGGTGTAGCCAAAACACATCCCAAATGTTACATTAAAGCTATAAAAAAATCCCCATGGGGATGTTTTCCACATATTATGGGAGGGGAAAAGGAGAGGTGATGTCAAAACCCTTCCCTGATGGGCTTTGGGAAGGGACCTGCAGATATTCACTGCTCGCCCTGTGCTTTGGCTATTCCAATCCAGCTCTATTTGCTGATGCCCAAGTTTGATCCAGCAGCAAATAAATAAGGAATTACATGCCCAGCCCAGCTATTCCTGGTTTCTGGCACGGGGGGAGTGGCAGGAGTGAGTCCATTCAAGGAGCCTCTCCGGGAGCCTCCCGTTGACTTTTTGGCCACATGTGTCTGTCAGCACTGTGGGAATGTTCATTTGGAGATCAGGCTCTGTGTACCTGGAGCCTTTCCAAGGCATGTGCTCCCCAGCTTGCAGCCATTTCAATATTTCACTTGGAATTAGCTTCCATGGCTGGAATAGTTCAGGAGTTCCAAGGACCTGGCGTAACAAACCCTGGGCAGATGTGTTTGTGAGGGAACCACAGCTCCTTAAATTAATATATTATGTTTGTGAGGGAACCACTGCTCCTTAAATTAATATATTTATGTTTGTGTTGAGTAGAAATCCCACAAAAAGAAAAAGGGATATGGTCAATAAATTCTGCAGCCATTTATCTATGCCCAGGTCTTTGTATCCTGACTTAACTCACCAATTAATCCTGAACATTAATTCTGAACAAGGAGTGGATTTTTGTCAGTAAAAATTCAGGGATGCGAGGTTTTAGCTTGGAGATTTTTGTATATTTAATATATAACAATATAATATATAATATATAACAATCTCTTTACAATCTCTTATTGATCACTGATTTATAGGCTGCATAAAATATGTTGTCAACACCAAGTGGCATAAATGGCACCAAATGGTCTCTGGTACTTCACCTCTTAATAGACAGGTTAAAAAAGAGAGAAACTTTTGCTAAGCAGAGTTACCTTACTTTAATTTGAATTATTAATTTAAATACAAAGTCAGTCGGTTTTTAATCTGTCCTCTTTTTATCTCCCAGAAACAATCTGAGTGATTTTTCTCACTGATTTGTGTTCAGCTCTACCTCAGGTAACTTCTTAATATTTAGGCCTTCTCTACAAAGCAGTTAGAGAAGTTTGACTTTAAAGCAGATTTAAATCTGTTCTAAACACACTGATTTGTCCTTACATTAAGCTTAAGCTAAACAAGCAAACTGTTCTTAATTTGATGGGCCTTCCTGCTTAAATGTTTAATTAAAACAGTTTGAAATTACATTACCTTGAAACAGTTCCCTAAAACAGCAAAACCCTCCCATTTTTTATAAAAATGCAGTGAAATAAATACACCCTTTCAATGACTGATGCAAAGAACACTTCCCCCCTAAAAAAAAAGAAAAAAAGATGCCTACATAGCGGGTAGTGATGGTTACTCTTTAGACACCATGATCATACAGAACATTAACAAGGATAAACCCATTTCTAAATAGTTTAAATAAATATCTACAACTGTTGGGCCAACAAAACTTTCTATACCTAGAGTTTAAAAAATTGCCTCAAGTCCTTCTTTTCATCTTCCTTAAACAGAGAAATTATATTCCCTGTCTACACAATACCTGTGGATTTACATGGGCAGATCAATGGGTTTGCCCGTTAATGGGGTGATGGTGATCTTTCATTAATGGGGTGATGATGATCTTTCATTAATGGGGAGA
>NW_020933302.1:0-510 GCF_003984885.1 Neopelma chrysocephalum | reverse complement strand
ATCACTCTGGGATCATGGGGACCCCTTTGGGATCACAGGGAACACTCTGGGACCACAGGGAACACTCTGGGATCATGGGGACCTCTTTGGGATCACAGGGATCACTCTGGGATCACAGGGACCCCTCTGGGATTACAGAGATCACTCTGGGACCACAGGGATCACTCTGGGATCACAGAGACCCCTCTGGGATCACTCTGGGATCACAGGGACCCCTCTGGGATTACAGGGACCACTCTGGAACCACAGGGATCACTCTGGGATCATGGGGACCTCTTTGGGATCACAGGGACCCCTCTGGGATCATTGGGACCTCTTTGGGATCACAGGGATCACTCTGGGATCACGGGACCCCTCTGGGATCATGGGGACCACTCTGGGACCACAGGGATCACTCTGGGATCATGGGGACCCCTTTGGGATCACAGGGAACACTCTGGGACCACAGGGAACACTCTGGGATCATGGGGACCTCTTTGGGATCACAGGGATCACTCTGGGATCACAGGG
>NW_020933301.1:0-641 GCF_003984885.1 Neopelma chrysocephalum | reverse complement strand
CCTCACCACACCAGGACCATCCTCATCCGACAAGGACCATCCTCATCCCACAAGGACCATCCTCATCACACCAGGACCATCCTCATCCCAAGAGGGACATCCACCCTCCTTCCCAACTGGATGAATTACAGGTTCCTCACACCTTCCCCAAACCATCAGAACAACCAAACACAAAGCAAAATTCCTGCCTGCATGTCTGGTGTCTCTTTTCTCTCCCTTGGGTTTAGGAGGAAGAACCTAATTTCCATGATTCCGAACAGCAATGCCTGGCTGCAGCACGGACTGAGCCAACAGTTGTCCCTGTGTCCCTGTGCAGGGATTGTTTCCAAAATCCAACTGTGACCAGATTCGCCACCATATGTGACACTCTGACCTGAGCCTGTCCCATGTTCCCTCTTCACTCTGCCCATGGGACAGGTGAGCTCTGCTCTGAAGGAAACCTGGATCATGGAATCATGGAATATCCTGAGCTGGAAGGGACCCACAAAGATCATCCAGTCCAACTCCTGGCCCCGCACAGACACCCCAACAATCCCACCCTGTCCCTCAGAGCGTTGTCCAAACCTTCCTGGAGCTCTGGCAGCCTTGGGGCCATGCCCACTGCCCTGGGGAGCCTGGGCAGTGCCCAGCACCCTCTGGGG
>NW_020933300.1:0-604 GCF_003984885.1 Neopelma chrysocephalum | reverse complement strand
ATCCTCATCACACCAGGACCATCCTCATCACACCAGGACCATCCTCATCCCACGAGGGACATCCACCCTCCTTCCCAAGTGGATGAATTACAGGTTCCTCACAGCTTCCCCAAACCATCAGAACAACCAAACACAAAGCAAAATTCCTGCCTGCATGTCTGGTGTCTCTTTTCTCTCCCTTGGGTTTAGGAGGAAGAACCTTAATTTCCATGATTCCAAACAGCAATGCCTGGCTGCAGCACAGACTGAGCCAACAGTTGTCTCTGTGTCCCTGTGCAGGGATTGTTTCCAAAATCCAACTGTGACCAGATTCGCCACCATATGTGACACTCTGACCTGAGCCTGTCCCATGTTCCCTCTTCACTCTGCCCATGGGACAGGTGAGCTCTGCACTGAAGGAAACCTGGAACATGGAATCATGGAATATCCTGAGCTGGAAGGGACCCACAAGGATCATCCAGTCCAACTCCTGGCCCCGCACAGACACCCCAACAATCCCACCCTGTCCCTCAGAGCGTTGTCCAAACCTTCCTGGAGCTCTGGCAGCCTTGGGGCCGTGCCCACTGCCCTGGGGAGCCTGGGCAGTGCCCAGCACCCTCTGGGG
>NW_020933299.1:0-436 GCF_003984885.1 Neopelma chrysocephalum | reverse complement strand
CCAGAGGTGCTGTGGGGTCAGCCAGAGGTGCTGTGGGGTCAGCCAGATAAGGTGTGGGATCAACGAGGAGAAGGGGGGACACAGGCAAAGGGCCGAGCATCCCATCCCTGCCCAACCCTGCACCCACAGACCCGGCCATGGAGCCACATGCCCCTGCCCAGGTGAGGAGTCACCTCCACCACCGTGAGCCCAACAGGCCAATCCAGTCACCTGGGGTCCAACCAGCACCTCTGGGTGGCTTTAGGGGGCTCCAGGACAGCGCCTGGCACAGCCCCACACCCTCATCTGCGACATCCCCAGGGACCCGAGTTCACCCAGCAGGGATTTCTCCTGGAAACCAGCTCTGGGCACTGCCCTGTCCTCCCTCAGACTCAAGGAAAGGAAGGAACGAGGCAAAGCCTCTCACCCCAGAGAATGAGGGGCCTCCAAAAGCTCC
>NW_020933298.1:0-429 GCF_003984885.1 Neopelma chrysocephalum | reverse complement strand
AGGTGCTGTGGGGTCAGCCAGAGGTGCTGTGGGGTCAGCCAGAGGTGTGGGATCAACGAGGAGAAGGGGGGACACAGCCAAAGGGCCGAGCATCCCATCCCTGCCCGACCCTGCACCCACAGACCCAGACATGGAGCCACATCCCCCTGCCCAGGTGAGGAGTCACCTCCACCACCGTGAGCCCAACAGGCCAATCCAGTCACCTGGGGTCCAACCAGCACCTCTGGGTGGCTTTAGGGGGCTCCAGGACAGCGCCTGGCACAGCCCCACACCCTCATCTGCGACATCCCCAGGGACCCGAGTTCACCCAGCAGGGATTTCTCCTGGAAACCAGCTCTGGGCACTGCCCTGTCCTCCCTCAGACTCAAGGAAAGGAAGGAATGAGGCAAAGCCTCTCACCCCAGAGAATGAGGGGCCTCCAAAAGCTCC
>NW_020933297.1:0-375 GCF_003984885.1 Neopelma chrysocephalum | reverse complement strand
CAGACATACAAGAAATGGTTCATCACAAGGACGAACCTCACAGGGAGATCTGATATCCAGAAGCTGCTTGAGGCTGTAACTCCACAGAGATTTGATTCTGGACAAACCTGTGATGCTTTGTCAAACTGCCAAAATGAGCTAGCATGTTTGACTTTGGAACCAGTTGAGCTCTTCCCCTACAACACTTCAACTCAAGCAAGATGTTGAGTGTGAGTCTTCTACAGCAAATGGAGAAGCAGGTGCACGTGTCTCTGCTTGGAGCAAACAGGTACTCAGTGACAGTGATTGATTTGTCTGGATTACTTGTTACATCTCATAGCAACATGTCTAATCTGTGCTGTGTGTTTACTTCTTGGTATGTTGGTTGCCAAGTAG
>NW_020933296.1:0-372 GCF_003984885.1 Neopelma chrysocephalum | reverse complement strand
TAATCTGTGCTGTGTGTTTACTTCTTGGTATGTTGGTTGCCAAGTAGTTGCAGTTCTCTTTCGTTGTAGTTTAAATTGAAGAAAAGGCCTCCAACTCAGAACTGTAGAATCAGAGAATATCCTGAGTTGGAGCAGATCCCCAAGGATCACCCAAGTCCAGCCCCAAGAATCACCCCATGTGCCTGAGGGCATTGTCCAAAAAGTTTCTTTTAACTCTGGCAGGTTGGTGCTCCCTGGGGAGGCTGTTCCAGTGCCCGAGAACTCTCTGGGTGAAGAACTTCTTCCTGATATCCAACCTAAACCTCCCCTGAAAACTCCTGCCCTTCAGACATACAAGAAATGGTTCATCACAAGGACGAACCTCACAGGGAG
>NW_020933295.1:0-374 GCF_003984885.1 Neopelma chrysocephalum | reverse complement strand
CATCCTTTCCATAGAGAGCCCCAACTCCCCCTGCACCAGCTACACCACCAGCACCACCACCAGCACCAGCCCCAGCTGGGAGACCATCCTTTCCATAGGGAGACCCAACTCCTCCACCAACACCAGCTCCAACTGGAAGACCATCCTTTCCAAAGGGAGCTGCAACTCCCCCTGCACCAGCACCACCAGCCCCACCAATACCAGCTCCAGCTGGGAGACCATCCTTTCCATATGGAGATCCAAATCCCCCTGGACCAGCAGCACCTGCTCCAGCTGGGAAACCATCGATTCCATATGAAGCTCCAACACCTCCCACACCACCACCTGGAGCTCCATCAATGCTTGGTCCAGCCAGGACACCATCCTTTCCATAG
>NW_020933294.1:0-499 GCF_003984885.1 Neopelma chrysocephalum | reverse complement strand
CAGCTGAATTTAGTTCTTAAAGCCACAGAAGAGCCCATGGAGTTCTGGCTTCCATGAATTTGAATGATGCAAAGGGTATATTCATATTTCATATTTCACTGGAATTGCAGGTTAAATAAGATACACAAACCAGCTGTAATTATATCCCCAAAATTCTTTTCAAACAGGGGTGATATCAATCTCTTCATCAATCACCACGTACTTTTCTGGTTTGTGTATCTTATTTAACCTGCAATTCCAGTGAAATATGAAATATGAATATACCCTTTGCATCATTCAAATTCATGGAAGCCAGAACTCCATGGGCTCTTCTGTGGCTTTAAGAACTAAATTCAGCTGATCTAAAATGGTATATTCTAAATTTAACAGCTGAATTTAGTTCTTAAAGCCACAGAAGAGCCCATGGAGTTCTGGCTTCCATGAATTTGAATGATGCAAAGGGTATATTCATATTTCATATTTCACTGGAATTGCAGGTTAAATAAGATACACAAACCAG
>NW_020933293.1:0-599 GCF_003984885.1 Neopelma chrysocephalum | reverse complement strand
GGAGGCCGTTCCCTCTCCTCCTGTCCCTTGTTCCCTGGGAGCAGAGCCCGAATCCCCCCCGGCTCCAACCTCCTTCCAGGGAATTTTAGGGATCCAGAAGGTCCCCCCTGAGCCTCCTTTTCTCCAGGCTGAGCCCCCCCAGCTCCCTCAGCCCCTCCTGCTGCTCCAGCCCCTTCCAAGTTCTATTCCCTGGATACTCTCCAGCCCCTCCATGTCCTTCTGGAGATTCTCCTTTCCAAAATTAAGTCACTTAGATTTGAATTTGTTTTCTCCTTGCTTTGATTTGAGAATATTTTGGAGATTCTTCCTTCCAAAATGAAATTCGTACATTTAAATTCATTTTCTCCCTGGTTTGATTGGAGATTATTTTGGAGATTCTTCTTTCTAAAATGACATTCTTAGCTTTAAATTAATTTTCTCTCTGTTTTGATTTGAGATTATTTTGGAGATTCTTCTTTCCAAAATGAAATTACTTGGATTCAAATTCATTTTCCCCACTGGTTTGTGATTTGGGTTTAGTTTGGAGATTCTTCTTTCCAAAATGAAATTGTCACATTTAAATTCATTTTCTCCCTGGTTTGATTGGAGATTATTTTGGA
>NW_020933292.1:0-601 GCF_003984885.1 Neopelma chrysocephalum | reverse complement strand
GGAGGCCGTTCCCTCTCCTCCTGTCCCTTGTTCCCTGGGAGCAGAGCACAACCCCCCCCCCGGCTCCAACCTCCTTCCAGGGAATTTGAGGGATCCAGAAGGTCCCCCCTGAGCCTCCTTTTCTCCAGGCTGAGCCCTCTGAGCTCCCTCAGCCTCTCCTGCTGCTCCAGCCCCTTCCCAGTTCTATTCCCTGGATGTTCTCCAGCCCCTCCGTGTCCTTCTGGAGACTCTCCTTTCCAAAATTAAGTCACTTAGATTTGAATTCGTTTTCTCCTTGCTTTGATTTGAGATTATTTTGGAGATTCTTCCTTCCAAAATGAAATTCTTACATTTAAATTAATTTCCCCCCTGGTTTGATTTTATTTTGGAGATTCTTCTTTCCAAGATTAAATTCTTATATTTAAATTAATTTTTCCCCCTGAATTTTATTTGAGAATCTTTTGGAGATTCTTCTTTCCAAAATGAAATTCTTATATTTAAATGCATTTTCCCCCCGGTTGATTTTATTTTGGAGATTCTCCTTTCCAAAATCAAGTCACTCAGATTTAAATTCGTTTTCTCCTTGCTTTGATTTGAGATTATTTTGGAGATTCTTCCTTCT
>NW_020933291.1:0-606 GCF_003984885.1 Neopelma chrysocephalum | reverse complement strand
TTTTCCCCCAAAATGGTGAATTGAACAGAGGCAGGAATGGATTAAAAGGGAGGTTTTTTCCCCCAAAATGGTGAATAGAACAGAGGCAGGAATGGATTAAAAAGGAGGTTTTTTTCCCCCCAAATGAGGAATTGAACAGAGGCAGGAATGGATTAAAAACGGGGTTTTTTCCCCCAAAATGAGGAACTGAACAGAGGCAGGAATGGGTTAAAAAGGAGGTTTTTTCCCCTAAAAATGAGGAATTGAACAGTGAGAAGAATGGATTAAAGAGGAAGTTTTTTCCCCCAAAATGGTGAATTGAACAGAGGCAGGAATGGATTAAAAGGGAGGTTTTTTCCCCCAAAATGAGCTCAGGAAGGGCAACTTGGAGAACAAACATTCCTGGTTTTTTTGGCTCCAAGAAATGAACGTTCCAGGCTTCTTCCCGAGAGTAAAAAGCTTTTCCAGAGCCTGTTTAAATCGGGATTTGCCACGGAGGGATTCAGCAGGGAAGGGGAAAAGAGGGAATGGGGGTGGGAGCAGCTGGAAAAGTTGGGAAAAGCGGCTCCCGAGGTGGAGAGGGGGAAGTGCTGGATACAAAACCTGTCGGGTCACATTGCAGGGGAG
>NW_020933290.1:0-302 GCF_003984885.1 Neopelma chrysocephalum | reverse complement strand
CTCCTTATCTCATCAAGTGTTAATTAGGCTGATTCATATTTCCAGGTAATTAAGGATTAAGGGTTGTGTGGAGGCACCAAAAATAATCCCTGGGGGGGTAAAAAAAAGCTGCAGCCAAACAAAAATCCCTCCAAATCCCTTAAAAGGGAGGTTTTTTCCCCAAAATGAGGAATTGAACAGAGGTAGGAATGGATTAAAAAGGAGGTTTTTTCCCCCAAAATGGGGAATTGAATAGTGGGGAAAATGGATTAAAAAGGAGGTTTTTTCCCCCAAAATGAGGAATTGAACAGAGGCAGGAATGG
>NW_020933289.1:0-888 GCF_003984885.1 Neopelma chrysocephalum | reverse complement strand
ATGGGGAATTGAATAGTGGGAAAAATGGATTAAAAGGGAGGTTTTTTCCCCCAAAATGGGGAATTGTACAGAGGCAGGAATGGATTAAAAGGGAGGTTTTTTCCCCCAAAATGAGGAATTGAACAGTGGCAGGAATGGATTAAAAAGGAGGTTTTTTTCCCCCAAAATGAGGAATTGAACAGAGGCAGGAATGGATTAAAAAGGAGTTTTTTTCCCCCAAAATAGTGAATTGAACAGAGGCAGGAATGGATTAAAAAGGAGGTTTTTTTCCCCCAAAATGGGGAATTGAACAGAGGCAGGAATGGATTAAAAGGGAGGTTTTTCCCCCCAAAATGGTGAATTGAACAGAGGCAGGAATGGATTAAAAAGGAGGTTTTTTCCCCCAAAATGGGGAACTAAACAGAGGCAGGAATGGATTAAAAGGGAGGTTTTTTTCCCCAAAAATGAGGAATTGAAGAGGTAGGAATGGATTAAAAGGGAGGTTTTTTCCCCCAAAATGGGGAATTGAATAGTGGGAAAAATGGATTAAAAGGGAGGTTTTTTTCCCCCAAAATGAGGAATTGAACAGAGGCAGGAATGGATTAAAAGGGAGGTTTTTTCCCCCAAAATGAGCTCAGGAAGGGCAACTTGGAAAACAAACATTCCTGGTTTTTTTGGCTCCCTCAGCTCCAAGAAATGAATGTTCCAGGCTTCTTCCCAAGAGTAAAAAGCTTTTCCAGAGCCTGTTTAAATCGGGATTTGCCACGGAGAGATTCAGCAGGGAAGGGGAAAAGAGGGAATGGGGGTGGGAGCAGCTGGAAAAGTTGGGAAAAGCGGCTCCCGAGGTGGAGAGGGAGAGAGGGGGGGAAGTGCTGGATACAAAACCTGTCGGGTCACATTGCAGGGGAG
>NW_020933288.1:0-1127 GCF_003984885.1 Neopelma chrysocephalum | reverse complement strand
GTGAGTCTCACCTCGTTGAGATAATCCTCGAGGTCGGCGAGGATCCTCAGGTAGAACCTGGGGGTTCCCTCCCTGTCCACCACCCCCAAACACCCCCAAAACACCCCAAAATCCACCAAAAACCCCCTCAAATCCCCCCAAAATTCCCTCAAATCCACCCAAAACCACCTCAAATCCCTCTCAGGTGAGACCCTGGACCTACAGGTGAGCTTTGATCTCCTTTAGGTGAGATCAAAGATGACCCAAAATGACCAAATAAACTCAAATAATCCCATTTTTTTTGCCCGAAATCCCCCCAAAATTCTCCTAAAAATCCCAAATCCCCCCAAAACCTCCTCAAATCCCCCCAGGTGAGACCCTGCACCTACAAGTGCATTTAAGTACCTGCACAGGTGAGTCCAGGTGACCAAAAATGACCAAATAAACTCAAATAATCCCATTTTTTTTGCCCAAAATCCGCCAAAAATTCTCCTAAAAACCCCAAAAATTGCCCAAAATCCCCTGAAATCCCCCCAAAATCCCCTCACCTCGTTGAGATAATCCTCGAGGTCAGCGAGGATCCTGAGGTAGAACCTGGGGGTTCCCTCCCTGTCCACCACCCCCAAACACCCCCAAATCACCCCAAAATCCACCCAAAATTCCCTCAAATCCCCCCAAAATTCCCTCAAATCCCCCCAAAATTCCCTCAAATCCCTCTCAGGTGAGTCCCTGGAGCTACAGGTGACCTTTGATCTCATTTAGGTCATTGCAGAGGTGACCCAAAATAACCAAATAAACTCAAATAATTCCATTTTTTTGACCCAAAATCCCCCCCAAAAATTCTCCTAAAAATCCCAAATCTCTCCAAATCCCCCCAATTTTTTCCCAAATCCCCACCTGTGCCCAGGTGAGTGCCCAGGTGAATCTCACCTTGTTCAGGTGAGTGTCCAAGTGACTTAAAATAACCAAATAAACTCAAATATTCTCATTTTTTTTGCCCGAAATCCCCCAAAAATTCCCCAAAAAAACCTCAAAACCCCCCAAAATTCCCCAAAATCCCCCCAAATCCCCCTCACCTCGTTGAGATAATCCTCGAGGTCGGCGAGGATCCTGAGGTAGAACCTGGGGGTTCCCTCCCTGTCCACCAC
>NW_020933287.1:0-2325 GCF_003984885.1 Neopelma chrysocephalum | reverse complement strand
GGATCCTGAGGTAGAACCTGGGGGTTCCCTCCCTGTCCACCACCCCCTTGGCCTTGGCCCAGGCTCTGCCCAGCAGCTCAAACTCCTCCAGGCACCGCGAAACGTCCCGGATCTTCATCGCGTTCCGGATCGAACGGATCAGGTTCGACAGCTCCTCGTACCTGGGGGAAAAACCAGGGATTTTGGGCAAAAACATCTCATTTTGGGAGAAAACCACCTGGGTTTGGGGTGGAAATGCCTGGTTTTGGGGGATAAATATGGGATTTTAAGCTACAAAAATCTGATTTTTGACTATAAAAATCTGATTTTTGGCTATGAAAGTCCAATTTTAGGCCATAAAAATCTGATTTTGAGACACAAATGAGCTATTTTACACTATAAAAGTCTGATTTTAGATGTAAAATCAGCTGATTTTGAAGCACTATCACCCCAATTTGGAGATATAAAAATACAGTTCTAGGGCATAAAAATGTGATTATAGATTAAAAACACCCGGTTTGGGGGGGATAAACCCCTGATTTTGGGGTAAAAATGAGTGATTTTTAGGGAATAAAGATCTGATTCGGGGTAAAAACACCTGAGTCTGGGGTAAAAACACCTGGTTTTGGGGTAAAAATGAGAGATTTTGGGTTTCTAAAGGTGGGATTTTGGGGGACCCGTCCCGGATCTTCATCGCGTTACGGATCGAACGGATCAGGTTCGACAGCTCCTCGTATCTGGGCAGGTAAATTTAGGGTAGAAATCAGTGATTTTGGGAAAAAACGGGTTTGGAGAAAAAACACCTAATTTCGGGGAGATCAAAAACCAAATTTTAGGGGACAAAACCCAAATTTTGAGGGATATAAAAATCTCATTTCGGCGTAAAAACCACGTGATTTTAAAGGATAAAAATCAGGTTTGGGGAGATAAACGCCTGATTTCGGGGCAGAAATGAGCAATTTTGGGGGATAAACGGCTGGTTTTGAGACAAAAAAAATCTGATTTTGGAGAATAAACATCTATCTAATTTTGGGGTAAAAGCACGTGATTTTAGGGGATAAAGATCTATCTAATTTCAAGACAAAACCATCTAATTTTAGGGCATAAATATCTATATAACTTTGGGGTAAAAACACGTGATTTTAGAGCATAAACATCTATCTACTTTTGGGGTAAAAACATCTGATTTTGGGGGATAAACATCTACGTAATTTTGGGGTAAAAACGAGCAATTCTAGGGATATAAAGAAATAGGATTTTGGGGGACACGTCCCAGATCTTCATCGCGTTACGGATCGAACAGATCAGGTTCGACAGCTCCTCGTACCTGATTTGGGGGAAAAATGAGAGATTTTGGGCAAAAATGGGTTTGGGGTGCAAAACAGCAATTTTAGGGGATAAAAACCTGGGTTTGGGGGAGAAACGACTGATTTTGCGGGACAAAAATGTGATTTTTGGGAGATAAACGTGGAATTTTGGGGAATAAAGATCTGAGTTTGGTGTAGAAATGAGGGATTTTGGGAATAAACACGTGATTTTGGGGTAAAAATACCTGGTTTTGGGGGCATAAACACCGAGTTTTGAAGTGTAAATATAAGATTTTAGGAGATAAATGCCTCATTCTGGGGTGAAAATGTTTAATTTTGACACATAAAGATCTGATTTTAAGGTAAAACTCTCTAATTTTAGGAGATAAAATCACCTGATTCTGGGATATAAATATCTAATTTTAGAGTAAAATTTCAAGGGACAAACAGCTCATTTTTAGGGTAAAACCACTGGATTTTGAGAGACAAACACGTGATTTTGGGGGACAAAGATCTGACTTTGGGATATAAAGATCTGACTTTAGAGGATAAAGAAAGATGTAATTTTAGAGCATAAAAATGTGATTTTTGGGGGACACGTCCCGGATCTTCATCGCGTTACGGATCGAACGGATGAGGTTCGACAGCTCCTCATATCTGGGGAAAAAACCAGGAATTTTGGGAAAAAACGGGGTTGGGGGAAAAACACCCAATTTTGGGGGGTAAACTCCCAATTTTAGGGCAAAAAAATCCGATTTTTGGGGTATAAAGATGTAATTCTACGGCATAAAAATCTGATTTAGTGGTATAAAAACGTGATTTTTCAGGTAAAAACACCTGATTTTAGGGGGCAAACACCTGATTTTAGGGTCTAAAGATCTGATTTTGATATATAAAGATCAGGTTTTAGAACAAAAAAATCTAGTTTTAAAAGGTAAAAACCTGATTTTGGGGGATAAAGATCTGATTTTAGGAGATAAAAACGTGATTCTGGAATAAAAACGTGATTTTAGGACATAAAAATACAAATTTAGGGTAT
>NW_020933286.1:0-1127 GCF_003984885.1 Neopelma chrysocephalum | reverse complement strand
GTGAGTCTCACCTCGTTGAGATAATCCTCGAGGTCGGCGAGGATCCTGAGGTAGAACCTGGGGGTTCCCTCCCTGTCCACCACCCCCAAACACCCCCAAAACACCCCAAAATCCACCAAAAACCCCCTCAAATCCCCCCAAAATTCCCTCAAATCCACCCAAAACCACCTCAAATCCCTCTCAGGTGAGACCCTGGACCTACAGGTGAGCTTTGATCTCCTTTAGGTGAGATCAAAGATGACCCAAAATGACCAAATAAACTCAAATAATCCCATTTTTTTTGCCCGAAATCCCCCCAAAATTCTCCTAAAAATCCCAAATCCCCCCAAAACCTCCTCAAATCCCCCCAGGTGAGACCCTGCACCTACAAGTGCATTTAAGTACCTGCACAGGTGAGTCCAGGTGACCAAAAATGACCAAATAAACTCAAATAATCCCATTTTTTTTGCCCAAAATCCGCCAAAAATTCTCCTAAAAACCCCAAAAATTGCCCAAAATCCCCTGAAATCCCCCCAAAATCCCCTCACCTCGTTGAGATAATCCTCGAGGTCAGCGAGGATCCTGAGGTAGAACCTGGGGGTTCCCTCCCTGTCCACCACCCCCAAACACCCCCAAATCACCCCAAAATCCACCCAAAATTCCCTCAAATCCCCCCAAAATTCCCTCAAATCCCCCCAAAATTCCCTCAAATCCCTCTCAGGTGAGTCCCTGGAGCTACAGGTGACCTTTGATCTCATTTAGGTCATTGCAGAGGTGACCCAAAATAACCAAATAAACTCAAATAATTCCATTTTTTTGACCCAAAATCCCCCCCAAAAATTCTCCTAAAAATCCCAAATCTCTCCAAATCCCCCCAATTTTTTCCCAAATCCCCACCTGTGCCCAGGTGAGTGCCCAGGTGAATCTCACCTTGTTCAGGTGAGTGTCCAAGTGACTTAAAATAACCAAATAAACTCAAATATTCTCATTTTTTTTGCCCGAAATCCCCCAAAAATTCCCCAAAAAAACCTCAAAACCCCCCAAAATTCCCCAAAATCCCCCCAAATCCCCCTCACCTCGTTGAGATAATCCTCGAGGTCGGCGAGGATCCTGAGGTAGAACCTGGGGGTTCCCTCCCTGTCCACCAC
>NW_020933285.1:0-2960 GCF_003984885.1 Neopelma chrysocephalum | reverse complement strand
GGATCCTGAGGTAGAACCTGGGGGTTCCCTCCCTGTCCACCACCCCCTTGGCCTTGGCCCAGGCTCTGCCCAGCAGCTCAAACTCCTCCAGGCAACGGGAAACGTCCCGGATCTTCATCGCGTTCCGGATCGAACGGATCAGGTTCGACAGCTCCTCGTACCTGGGGGAAAAACCAGGGATTTTGGGCAAAAACATCTCATTTTGGGAGAAAACCACCTGGGTTTGGGGTGGAAATGCCTGGTTTTGGGGGATAAATATGGGATTTTAAGCTACAAAAATCTGATTTTTGACCATAAAAATCTGATTTTTGGCTATGAAAGTCCAATTTTAGGCCATAAAAATCTGATTTTGAGACACAAATGAGCTATTTTAGACTATAAAAGTCTGATTTTAGATGTAAAATCAGCTGATTTTGAAGCACTATCACCCCAATTTGGAGATATAAAAATACAGTTCTAGGGCATAAAAATGTGATTATAGATTAAAAACACCCGGTTTGGGGGGGATAAACCCCTGATTTTGGGGTAAAAATGAGTGATTTTTAGGGAATAAAGATCTGATTCGGGGTAAAAACACCTGAGTCTGGGGTAAAAACACCTGGTTTTGGGGTAAAAATGAGAGATTTTGGGTTTCTAAAGGTGGGATTTTGGGGGACCCGTCCCGGATCTTCATCGCGTTACGGATCGAACGGATCAGGTTCGACAGCTCCTCGTATCTGGGCAGGTAAATTTAGGGTAGAAATCAGTGATTTTGGGAAAAAACGGGTTTGGAGAAAAAACACCTAATTTCGGGGAGATCAAAAACCAAATTTTAGGGGACAAAACCCAAATTTTGAGGGATATAAAAATCTCATTTCGGCGTAAAAACCACGTGATTTTAAAGGATAAAAATCAGGTTTGGGGAGATAAACGCCTGATTTCGGGGCAGAAATGAGCAATTTTGGGGGATAAACGGCTGGTTTTGAGACAAAAAAAATCTGATTTTGGAGAATAAACATCTATCTAATTTTGGGGTAAAAGCACGTGATTTTAGGGGATAAAGATCTATCTAATTTCAAGACAAAACCATCTAATTTTAGGGCATAAATATCTATATAACTTTGGGGTAAAAACACGTGATTTTAGAGCATAAACATCTATCTACTTTTGGGGTAAAAACATCTGATTTTGGGGGATAAACATCTACGTAATTTTGGGGTAAAAACGAGCAATTCTAGGGATATAAAGAAATAGGATTTTGGGGGACACGTCCCAGATCTTCATCGCGTTACGGATCGAACAGATCAGGTTTGACAGCTCCTCGTACCTGGGCAAAAACCAGGGATTTTGGGAAAAAATGGGGTTGGAGAAAAAACACCCAATTTTGGGGGGTAAAAATGCAATTTTAGGGCAAAAAAATCCGATTTTTGGGGTATAAAGATGTAATTCTACGGCATAAAAATCTGATTTTGCGGTGTAAAAACGTGATTTTTCAGGTAAAAACACCTGGTTTTGGGGGGTAAACGTCTGATTTTGGGGTAAAAACAGCTGATTTTGGGGCATAAACATCTATCTGATTTTGGAGTAAAACCACCTGATTTTAGGACATAAACATCTATCTAATTTTAGGGTAAAACCAGCTGATTTTGGGGTAAAAATGAGAGATTTGGGGGTTATAAAGGTGTGATTTTGGATCTTCATCGCGTTCCGGATCGAGCGGATCAGGTTCGACAGCTCCTCGTACCTGATTTGGGGGGAAAAACAGGGATTTTGGGGTAAAAATGGGGGATTTTGGGAATAAATACCTGGTTTTGGGGGAAAAACGCCCGAGTTTGGGGGGGGATTTACCCCAAAATCCCATATTTATTCCCCCAAAATTGGGTGTTTATTCCCCCAAAATTGGGTGTTTAGCCCCCAAAATCAGATCTTTATACCACAAAATCACATATTTCTATTCCAAACTCAGCTGTTTATCCCCCAAAATTGGGGGTTTAGTCCCCCAAAATTGAGTGTTTATTCCCCCCAAAATTGGGTGTTTATTCCCCAAAATCGGATGTTTATCCCCCAAAATCAGATCTTTTTCCCCAAAAACCAAGATATTTATCCCCCAAAATCGGGTGTTTATCCCCCCAAATCAGGTGTTTGTTTATCCCCCAAAATCGGGTGTTTGTCCCCCAAAACCGAGATGTTTATCCCCAAAAATCAGGTGTTTATTCCCCCAAAATCGAGTGTTTATCCCCCAAAATTGGGGGATAAAAATGAGCAATTCTGGGGTATAAAGATCTGCTTTAGGATATAAAGATCTGATTTTAAGGGATAAACACCTGGTTTTGGGGTAAAAATGAGAGATTTTGGGTTTCTAAAGGCGGGATTTTGGGGGACACGTCCCGGATCTTCATCGCGTTATGGATTGAGCGGATCAGGTTCGACAGCTCCTCGTATCTGGGCAAAAAACAGGGATTTTGGGAAAAAACAGGGATTTGGGGAATTAAAAATCTGATTTTTAGAGAAAAACACCTGGTTTTGGGGTGGAAAACGCTCGTTTTGGGGGCTAAACACGTGATTTTAGGGGATAAAAATCTGATTTGGGGGTATAAAACTCAATTTTGGCGTACAAAAACCTAATTTTGGGGGATAAAAACAGCTGATTTTGAGGCAAAACCATCCGATTTTGCAGTGTGAAGATCTGATTTTTGGGGATAAAAACCTTATTCTGTGGTAAAACCACCCAATTTTAGGATATAAAAATGCTGTTTTAAGGAAAATTTTGGGAAAAAATGGGGTTGGGGGAAAAAATGAGCAATTTTAGGCAATAAACACCTGGGTTTGGGGGAGAAACGACTGATTTTGGGGGAGAAAAATCTGATTTTTAGGAGATAAACACGTAATTTTGGGGAATAAAGATCTGATTTTAGGAGATAAAAACGTGATTCCGGAATAAAAACGTGATTTTAGGACATAAAAATACAAATTTAGGGTAT
>NW_020933284.1:0-571 GCF_003984885.1 Neopelma chrysocephalum | reverse complement strand
GGATCCTGAGGTAGAACCTGGGGGTTCCCTCCCTGTCCACCACCCCCAAACACCCCCAAATCACCCCAAAATCCACCCAAAATTCCCTCAAATCCCCCCAAAATTCCCTCAAATCCCCCCAAAATTCCCTCAAATCCCTCTCAGGTGAGTCCCTGGAGCTACAGGTGACCTTTGATCTCATTTAGGTCATTGCAGAGGTGACCCAAAATAACCAAATAAACTCAAATAATTCCATTTTTTTGACCCAAAATCCCCCCCAAAAATTCTCCTAAAAATCCCAAATCTCTCCAAATCCCCCCAATTTTTTCCCAAATCCCCACCTGTGCCCAGGTGAGTGCCCAGGTGAATCTCACCTTGTTCAGGTGAGTGTCCAAGTGACTTAAAATAACCAAATAAACTCAAATATTCTCATTTTTTTTGCCCGAAATCCCCCAAAAATTCCCCAAAAAAACCTCAAAACCCCCCAAAATTCCCCAAAATCCCCCCAAATCCCCCTCACCTCGTTGAGATAATCCTCGAGGTCGGCGAGGATCCTGAGGTAGAACCTGGGGGTTCCCTCCCTGTCCACCAC
>NW_020933283.1:0-571 GCF_003984885.1 Neopelma chrysocephalum | reverse complement strand
GGATCCTGAGGTAGAACCTGGGGGTTCCCTCCCTGTCCACCACCCCCAAACACCCCCAAATCACCCCAAAATCCACCCAAAATTCCCTCAAATCCCCCCAAAATTCCCTCAAATCCCCCCAAAATTCCCTCAAATCCCTCTCAGGTGAGTCCCTGGAGCTACAGGTGACCTTTGATCTCATTTAGGTCATTGCAGAGGTGACCCAAAATAACCAAATAAACTCAAATAATTCCATTTTTTTGACCCAAAATCCCCCCCAAAAATTCTCCTAAAAATCCCAAATCTCTCCAAATCCCCCCAATTTTTTCCCAAATCCCCACCTGTGCCCAGGTGAGTGCCCAGGTGAATCTCACCTTGTTCAGGTGAGTGTCCAAGTGACTTAAAATAACCAAATAAACTCAAATATTCTCATTTTTTTTGCCCGAAATCCCCCAAAAATTCCCCAAAAAAACCTCAAAACCCCCCAAAATTCCCCAAAATCCCCCCAAATCCCCCTCACCTCGTTGAGATAATCCTCGAGGTCGGCGAGGATCCTGAGGTAGAACCTGGGGGTTCCCTCCCTGTCCACCAC
>NW_020933282.1:0-6036 GCF_003984885.1 Neopelma chrysocephalum | reverse complement strand
ACCAGAAACTGTGGATTAAGCACCCCATTGTTCAGGGGAGCATCACTCTTGTTCCACAGAATCATTAGAGTCCCAACAGTGTTACAGGTTAATGGGTTAATTGCTCCTCTTACCCTGTTTTCGGGAATGTGTGGCCTTGCTTGTTCCCAGCTGACCTGTCCCACTCTTGGGATGAAGGGCCATCCCTGTCCTGCCTGGTACAGGGATGAATTCAGCTTTTAGCCAGACTGACCAAGCAGAACTGATTGTTTGGATGTGTCACCGCTAAGGCAGAAAGGGGGGTCCAAACCTGCAGTTTGTGTGGTCAGCTCTGACAGATCCATGGGGAAATATTTTGGGGTCATGGTGTGTGGGAGCTCAGGAACATCTCTAGGAGTGCAAAATCTCAGTGACACCAACCTGCTGAGCCTCAGGAACCCTCAGTGCTGGTTCCTGGGGGGAGCAGGAATGGGTTCATAAATGGCTTAAAAGACAGGGGTGGGTTTGGGGGTTCTCATGGATGGAAAGCTGGACATGAGCCCACAGTGTGTGTTTGCACCCCAAAGACCAATTAAATTTGGACTCTCTCCCCCTGCCCCCCTCAAGTGAGACCCCCCTGCAGAGCTGCCTCCAGCTTTGGGGGCCCAGCACAGGGAGGACATGGAGCTGCTGGAGAAAGTCCAGGGGAAAACATGGAGCTGCTCCAAGGGCTGGAGCCCCTCTGCTCTGGAGCCAGGCTGGGAGAGCTGGGGGGGTTCACCTGGAGAAGAGAAGGCTCCAGGGAGACCTGAGAGCCCCTTGCAGTGCCTAAAGGGGCTCCAGGAGAGCTGGAGAGGGACCTGGGACAAGGGATAGAGGGACAGGCCAAGGGGCAGTTGCTTCCCACTGCCAGAGGGCAGGGTTAGATGGGATATTAGGAAGGAATTCTTGGCTGTGAGGGTGGGGAGGCCCTGGCACAGGGTGCCCAGAGAAGCTGTGGCTGCCCCTGAACCCCTGGGAGTGTCCAAGGCCAGGTTGGATGGGGCTTGGAGCAACCTGGGCTAGTGGAAGGTGTCCCTGCCCATGGCAGGGGGTGGCACTGGGTGGGCTTTAAGGTCCCTTCCATCCCAAACCATTCCATGATCCCAAGTCTCCCAGTGTTACTCTGATAAAGGGAGTCAATCACACTCTGTGCCAACACTCTCTGGGCAAAGCTGAGCCCTCTAGCCCTGAAAGGCAGATCCAGGATATCAGAGGTTTTAAAAAAAAGCAGTGAACCCACAGAGCTCCCAGTACTCGCTGGGACAACTGGGGTATTTTCCCAAGGATTTGGAATAACTCTGATTGAAACATTCCCTTCAAATATAAGGCACGATGGCAACATCCCTCTAGTCAAGACATGTTGAAGGTGAAAATCCCCCTCAGTGGTGCCAAGGGGCACATGGCAGGGCCAAGGGGCACATGGCCATGCTCTGGCTGGTGCTGCTGTGCATTAAAATCTCCTGTGCAAGGCTGGCTCTGGTCACACTCACCAGGCATTGGGAGCTGGGCTGCCCCAGCTGCTTTCTAAGGGACAGTGAGAAAGGAAATACACATTGTCTTGCTGGTGGCACAGCTCATAGTTGAGATTTCGTAGACTCAGAAGGTTGGAAAAGCCCTCTGAAATCATCAGGTCCAACCATTAACCCAGCACTGCCACATTCACCCCTGAACTGTGTCCCCAAGTGCCACAGCCACAGGTTTTTTGAGCACTTCCAGGGATGGTGACCACCACTGCCCTGGATGCCTGTGCCTGACCACCCTTTCTGTGAAGGAATTTTCCCAAATATCCAATCTAAACCTGCCCTGGCAAAACTTGAGGCCATTTCCTCTCCTCCTGTCCCTTGTTCCCTGGGAGCAGAGCCCGACCCCCCCCAGCTCCCCCCTCCTGTCAGGGAGTTGCAGAGCCAGAAGGTCCCCCCTGAGCCTCCTTTTCTGAGCTCCCCCAGCTCATCCTCATCAGACTCGTGGTCCCCCCCCTCTATTTCAGGTCTCTTCTTGAGCACACTGGGAGGGTTTTTATTGTTTTTAGAATGAAAACCCACAGCCTGAACAGTTCCAGAGCCTCATCCTCAGGCTGTGCAGCCCCACCAGCCTGTGCAGGAGTGAGTCCCCTCTGCTGGGAGCCAGAGAACACTCAGAGCTTTGGGTCAGGGCTGCCTTGTGGGCATCACCTGCCTTTGGTGTGTCCCAGAAATGGCACTGGAGATGAGGGGACTGGTGTCAGAGAGGGTGACAAACAGCTTTGCCTTAGTCCCATCTCCACAGGGTTTTCTCATTTCCAGTGGAACATTAACCCTCATGCTTCAGTTCTGCAGGAAAGAGTTGGAGAGGGAACCTGCAGGAGCTGTGGGAGATCTGGATGAGGCTCCCCAGAGGCTGATGGTGGCCCAGGAAGAGCTCCAGGGGATGGCAGAGGAGTTGGATGCACCGAGCAAGGAGCAGAGTGGAGCAGGTAAAGCCACTCCTAATTCCTGGTTGTTCTCAGCCCAGCCCAGGGTAAGGTCACCTCCCCACCTCTGGGGAGGTGGGAGCAGCCTCTCCTGTGTCCTCCCTGCTTGGAATGTGGGAAAATCAGGTGTTAACCTGCTCCTTAGGAGATGGGAATGCAATTATTAACAGTTACAAATCCATTAACTCTGAGACTGGGGTTCTGTGGTCCATGAGAACCAGATCTGGACTGAATTCCTCTCCCTGGCTCCTCCACAGGGAGAAATTCCTGCCCTAGGAGGGGATGGAGAGGGAGTGAGGACTTGGTACAGGAACAGAGTAGCTGAAATACCACGTGCACAGGTTTTGCTGGACCTCTCATCCCGGGCTTCTCCACATGCCCTTTGGGAATGTTGCCTCTTTGGGAGCCCTCGGCAAGAGCAGCAGTGATGAAGTGACTACTTAGATGGTGTCCCTTCACCTCATTTCTGAAATAACTGTTGCTGACTAGCCCTTATTTATTTTTAGTATTTTCTATAAATACTGAAATATTTATATATACTGCAATACTGTGAAAGGAACAGTTTTCTGGAGGGAGACATGGGAAAGCTGCTCTCGGAGTGGTCCAGGTGCTTTGCTGGACACAGGACTATGGCTGCTTTTTTTGGGGGGGGTTCCTTGCATTGTCCCTGTCATGTGAAAGGTGGGAGTTCAGATTTTTGCTCATTCTTTTTATTTGGGTGGAGTTTGAGTGGCTCTAGTCATAAAAACTTCTTTATTTCTGATGGGTGTACCCGATGGGAGGGGGTTTGGCACCCGAGGAGGGGCTTGGATGTGGTTGTGGCTTGGGCAGCAGAACATCCTGATTCTCCCTTCTCAGCCATGGTCTCAGCACTGCAATGTTCTCCCATTCTGCTGGGATTAGGATGGAGGAGGCCCACGTGGTCTCCACCTGGTTCCACACTCCCTTCTGCTCCTCTGAGCAGATGTTTGTGGTTGTACTGAGGAGCATCTCGACCTCTGTCCATCCAGGGAGTTGCAGGTACTTTTTACCTTAAATTCTGAATCCTCTCTGGGTTTTAACTTTATCCATAATCTCACAGTCCCTGAACCTGTGATGCAGAATCCAGTGGAGAGCAGCAAACTGGGGTGAGGTGACACATCCCAGCCCCACGTGAGACCGAGTCACTCCAGGAGACCCCAGGGTCAGGTTTAGGGGAGAGTGGCAGGTCCTGGTGCTGTGTGTGAGGACCTGGACCTCACCCCAGGAGCTTCCAGGACCTGGCAGCTCCTCCCCAGCTCCCAACCCCATCACACAGGGCCCTTTAATGCCAGGCAGGGCTGTGCTGGGTGTGGGGATTGATCCACGTGTCCCCAGGGATGGGGTGAGCCTGCAGTGGCAGCTCCAGCACACGGAGCACGGAGCAGCTCCAGCCTGGGACCCTCATGGAGCATTCCCTGCACATTCCCTGAGCTTTACGATCTTCCTGGAGTGTCAGATGAACACAAGGCCTTGCAAACTGTGAGTGAGGGTTTAATGCTTTATGTCTGGGGGGTTTTGTTGTGCTGGGTGTGCAAAATGAGTGTGAGATCTCAGTGGTGTCCCTGGTGCTGTCTCTGCTTCTCCTCCTGACAAATTCAGAGCCAACTGCTCCATAAATAAATTTATTTGCTAAGAAAAACCCTCAAAGAAATCACTGATCTTTACTAGAATAAATTTATTTGCTAAGAAAAACTCTCAAATCACTGATCTTTACTAGAATAAATTTATTTGCTAAGAAAAACCCTCGAAGAAATCACTGATCTTCTTTGCTAAAACCCCTTTACTAAAACAAGGCATTTTGCTTCAGGGATAACTTGTTGGTGTTGGAGGGAAGGGATGTGGTTGTTTGGGGCCAGTTTGAGCCCAATTAGTGGGGTTTTGGGGGTGAGGGGTTTGGAATTGTGTTTAATAAAGGGTGTAAAGGATGTTGCAGGGTTTGGGGCTCGGAAGCAGAACTGGGCTGCCTTTATTGTCCTTGTAGGATCAGCCCTGAAAGCAGCTGGAGAGGAAGGAATGGGAAAAGAGGGACAATTTAGGATGTTTGTAAGTGGAGAACAGCTAGAATTTTATCAGCAAGGCTCTCTAGTAAAATACTCATGTGTCTTTTCAGTAAAATATTCACTTTGGTGGAAATTGAGGGTTGGAAAGAGGAGGTTTTCAAGATCTTCTTCCAACCCAACCAATTCTGTGATTCTGTGAAGAGGTTCTTTGCCTTTTATTTTCTTTATTTTATATATCTTATTTTATTTTATTTTATTTTATTTTATTTTATTTTATTTTATTTTATTCTATTTTATTCTATTTTTAATTGCACAGCTGAAATTCCATTATCAGAATCCCGGTTTGAATCAGGGGATTGGGATTGTGGGTTATGTTTTTATTTTTCCAAATTGGGGCCAAACAAGGAGAGATGTTTTGATTTTTGCCTGAATAAAAATCAACGTGAATCTTTTTTCCCTTTTCTGGGAAGAAAACTGTCTCCTCTCTGGTTTTTGGGACACAATTCTGTCCATGTGCTCCTCATCCCAACACCTTTCCCTGTTTTTTGCACTGGGAATACTGGGAGCCTGCATTAATGGGTGTTGTGATTGCACTAGTTTATTGATTCAGCCTTGAAGGGTTGCTGTGCAGCCACAGTTTTCCTGTCCCGGCCATTCCATAAATATTAATGCCTGGAAAACATGGATACAATAACTGGTTGTGTTCCCCCTTGGAGCAATGAGGCATTTTGCGGTGAAAATAAGGAATTTTTGGGTTGTTTGGGTTTTCCAAAACCTTCCTTGCTGTTTGTGAATCTGATGCTAAGGATGGGTGGGGATGGATTCTCCATGATCCGGAGGCAAACTGGGATGCCTGGGATAACTGTGGACTGTAGGGGACACAGCACTGCTGCTGAACCTGGATCTGCCAGAAACTGGAGATCTGCTGTGGGAGGGAGAGGATGGTGTTCCATGGGGATGCGTTCCATGGTGATGTGTTCCATGGGGATGGTGTTCCGTGGGGATGTGTTCCATGAGGATGTGTTCCATGTGTTCCACAAGGATGGTGTTCCATGGGGATGTGTTCCATGAGGATGTGTTCCATGGGGATGGTGTTCCATGGGGATGTGTTCCGTGGGGATGTGTTCCATAAGGTTGTGTTCCATGGGGATGGGTTCCATATGTTCCGCAAGGATGATATTCCATGAGGATGGTGTTCCATGAGGATGATGTTCCATGGGGATAGGTTCCATGGGGATGGTGTTCCATGGAGATGGTGTTCCATGGGGACGTGTTCCATATGTTTTGCAAGGATGACATTCCATGAGGATGGTGTTCCATGGGGACGGGTTCCATGAGGTTGTGTTCCATGGGGATGATGTTCCATGAGGATGTGTTCCATGGGGATGAGTTCCATGGAGATGGTGTTCCATAGGGATGTGTTCCATGGGGATGGTGTTCCATGAGTTGTGTTCCATAGGGATGTGTTCCATGTGTTCTACAAGGATGGTGTTCCACAAGGATGGTGTTCCATGGGGATGGGTTCCATGGGGATGGTGTTCCATGAGGATTGTGTCCCTTGGGGGT
>NW_020933281.1:0-327 GCF_003984885.1 Neopelma chrysocephalum | reverse complement strand
CATGGGGATGTGTCCCATGTGAATATGTTCCATGGGGATGTGTTCCACGTGTTCCACAAGGATGGTGTTCCATGAGAATGGTGTTCCATGAGGATGTGTTCCATGGGGATGTGTTCCGTGTGTTCTGCAAGGATGATATTCCATGAGGATGGTGTTCCATGGGGATGGTGTCCCTTGGGGATTGTGTTCCATTGGGATGTGTCCCATGTGGATGCGTTCCACAGAGAGGTGTTCCATGAGGATGATGTTCCACAAGGGTGTGTTCCACAAGGATGTGTCCCATGAGGTTGTGTTCCACGGGGATGTGTCCCATGAGGTTGTGTTCCA
>NW_020933280.1:0-6146 GCF_003984885.1 Neopelma chrysocephalum | reverse complement strand
ACCAGAAACTGTGGATTAAGCACCCCATTGTTCAGGGGAGCATCACTGTTGTTCCACAGAGTCATTAGAGACCCAACAGTGTTACAGGTTAATGGGTTAATTGCTCCTCTTACCCTGTTTTCGGGAATGTGTGGCCTTGCTTGTTCCCAGCTGACCTGTCCCACTCTTGGGATGAAGGGCCATCCCTGTCCTGTCTGGTACAGGGATGAATTCAGCTTTTAGCCAGACTGACCAAGCAGAACTGATTGTTTTGATGTGTCACCGCTAAGGCAGAAAGGGGGGTCCAAACCTGCAGTTTGTGTGGTCAGCTCTGACAGATCCATGGAGAAATATTTTGGGGTCATGGTGTGTGGGAGCTCAGGAACATCTCTGGGGGTGCAAAATCTCGGTGACACCAACCTGCTGAGCCTCAGGAACCCTCAGTGCTGGTTCCTGGGGGGAGCAGGGATGGGTTTGTAAATGGCTCAAAAGACAGGGGCCTTTTGAGGGCCTGAGGGGTGGGTTTGGGGGTTCTCATGGATGGAAAGCTGGACATGAGCCCACAGTGTGTGTTTGCACCCCAAAGGCCAATTAAATTTGGACTCTCTCCCCATGCCCCCCTAAAGTGAGACCCCCCTGCAGAGCTGCCTCCAGCCCTGGGGGCCCAGCACAGGAAGGACGTGGAGCTGCTGGAGCGAGTCCAGAGGAGGCCACGGAGCTGCTCCAAGGACTGGAGCCCCTCTGCTCTGGAGCCAGGCTGGGAGAGCTGGGGGGGTTCACCTGGAGAAGAGAAGGCTCCAGGGAGACCTGAGAGCCCCTTCCAGGGCCTAAAGGAGATCCAGGAGAGCTGGAGAGGGACTTGGGACAAGGGATAGAGGGACAGGCCAAGGGGCAATTGCTTCCCACTGCCAGAGGGCAGGGTTAGATGGGATATTAGGAAGGAATTCTTGGCTGTGAGGGTGGGGAGGCCCTGACACAGGTTGCCCAGAGAAGCTGTGGCTGCCCCTGAACCCCTGGAAGTGTCCAAGGGCAGGTTGGACGGGGCTTGGAGCAACCTGGGCTAGTGGAAGGTGTCCCTGCCCATGTCAGGGAGTGGCACTGGATGGGCTTTAAGGTCCCTTCCATCCCAAACCATTCCATGATCCCAAGTCTCCCAGTGTTACTCTGATAAAGGGAGTCAATCACACTCTGTGCCAACACTCTCTGGGCAAAGCTGAGTCCTCTAGCCCTGAAAGGCAGACCCAGGATATCAGAGGTTTTAAAAAAAAGCAGTGAACCCACAGAGCTCCCAGTACTCACTGGGACAACCGGGGTATTTTCCCAAGGATTTGGAATAACTCTGATTGAAACATTCCCTTCAAATATAAGGCACGATGGCAACACCCCTCTAGTCAAGACATGTTGAAGGTGAAAATCCCTCTCAGTGGTGCCAAGGGGCACATGGCCATGCTGTGGCTGGTGCTGCTGTGCATTAAAATCTCCTGTGCAAGGCTGGCTCTGGTCACACTCACCAGGCCTTGGGAGCTGGGCTGCCCCAGCTGCTTCCCAAGGGACAGTGAGAAAGGAAATACACATTTTCTTGCTGGTGGCACAGCTCATAGTTGAGATTTCGTAGACTCAGAAGTTTGGAAAAGCCCTCTGAAATCATCAGGTCCAACCATTAACCCAGCACTGCCACGTTCACCACTGAACTGTGTCCCCAAGTGCCACATCCACAGGTTTTTTGAGCACTTCCAGGGATGGTGACCACCACTGCCCTGGATACCTGTGCCTGACCACCCTTTCTGTGAAGGAATTTTCCCAAATATCCAATCTGAACCTCCCCTGGCAAAACTTGAGGCCATTCCCTCTCCTTCTGTTCCTTGTTCCCTGGGAGCAGAGCCCGACACCACCCCCCCCCCCCCCCCCCCCCCCCCCCCACCGCGGCGCAGCCCCAGAGCCCCCCCCCTGACCCCCCTCTTCCCCGGGCTGACCCCCCCCAGCTCATCCTCATCAGACTCGTGGTCCCCCCCCTATTTCAGGTCTCTTCTTGAGCACACTGGGAGGGTTTTTATTGGCTTTAGAATGAAAACCCACAGCCTGAACAGTTCCAGAGCCTCATCCTCAGGCTGTGCAACCCCACCAGCCCATGCAGGAGTGAGTCCCCTCTGCTGGGAGCCAGGGAACACTCAGAGCTTTGGGTCAGGGCTGCCTTGTGGGCATCACCTGCCTTTGGTGTGTCCCAGAAATGGCACTGGAGATGAGGGGACTGGTGTCAGAGAGGGTGACAAACAGCTTTGCCTCAGTCCCATCTCCACAGGGTTTTCTCATTTCCAGTGGAACATTAACCCTCGTGCTTCAGTTCTGCAGGAAAGAGTTGGAGAGGGAACCTGCAGGAGCTGTGGGAGATCTGGATGAGGCTCCCCAGAGGCTGATGGTGGCCCAGGAAGAGCTCCAGGGGATGACAGAGGAGTTGGATGCACCGAGCAAGGAGCAGAGTGGAGCAGGTAAAGCCACTCCTAATTCCTGGTTGTTCTCAGCCCAGCCCAGGGTAAGGTCACCTCCCCACCTCTGGGGAGGTGGGGGCAGCCTCTCCTGTGTCCTCCCTGCTTGGAATGTGGGAAAATCAGGTGTTAGCCTGCTCCTTAGAGATGGGAATGCAATTATTAGCAGTTACAAATCCATTAATTCTGAGACTGGGGTTCTGTGGTCTGTGAGAACCAAATCTGGACTGAATTCCTCTCCCTGGCTCCTCCACAGGGAGAAATTCCTGCCCTAGGAGGGGATGGAGAGGGAGTGAGGACTTGGTACAGGAACAGAGTAGCTGAAATACCATGTGCACAGGTTTTGCTGGACCCCCCATCCCGGGCTTCTCCACGTTCACTTTGGGAATGTTGCCTCTTTGGGAGCCCTCAGCAAGAGCAGCAGTGATGAAGTGACTACTTAGGTTGTGTCCCTTCACCTCATTTCTGAAATAACTGTTGCTGACTAGCCCTTCTTCATATTTAGTATTTTAGTATTATTTATTCTATAAATACTGAAATATTTATATATCCTGAAATACTGTGAAAGGAACAGTTTTCTGGAGGGAGACGTGGGAAAGCTGCTCTCGGAGTGGTCCAGGTGCTTTGCTGGACACAGGGCTATGGCTGCTTTTTTGGGGGGGTTCCTTGCATTGTCCCTGTCATATGAAAGGTGGGAGTTCAGATTTTTGCTCATTCTTTTTATTTGGGTGGAGTTTGAGTGGCTCTAGTCATAAAAACTTTTTTTCTGTCTGATGGGTGTACCCGATGGGAGGGGGTTTGGCACCTGAGGAGGGGCTTGGATGTGGTTGTGGCTTGGGCAGCAGAACATCCTGATTCTCCCTTCTCAGCCACGGTCTCAGCACTGCAATGTTCTTCCATTCTGCTGGGATTAGGATGGAGGAGGCCCACGTGGTCTCCACCTGGTTCCACACTCCCTTCTGTTCCTCTGAGCAGATGTTTGTGGTTGTACTGAGGAGCATCTCGACCTCTGTCCATCCAGGGAGTTGCAGGTACTTTTTACCTTAAATTCTGAATCCTCTCTGGGTTTTAACTTTATCCATCATCTCACAGTCCCTGAACATGTGATGCAGAATCCAGTGGAGAGCAGCAAACCGGGGTGAGATGACACATCCCAGCCCCACGTGAGACTAAGTCACTCCAGGAGACTCCAGGGTCAGGTTTAGGGGAGAGTGGCAGGTCCTGGTGCTGTGTGTGAGGACCTGGACCTCACCCCAGGAGCTTCCAGGACCTGGCAGCTCCTCCCCAGCTCCCAACCCCATCACACAGAGCCCTTTAATGCCAGGCAGGGCTGTGCTGGGTGTGGGGATTGATCCACGTGTCCCCAGGGATGGGGTGAGCCTGCAGTGGCAGCTCCAGCACACGGAGCACGGAGCAACTCCAGCCTGGGACCCTCATGGAGCATTCCCTGCACATTCCCTGAGCTTTATGATCCCCTGGAGTGTCAGATGAACACAAGGCCTTGCAAACTGTGAGTGAGGGTTTAATGCTTCATGTCTGTGGGGTTTTGTTGTGCTGGGTGTGCAAAATGAGTGTGAGATCTCAGTGGTGTCCCTGGTGCTGTGTCTCTGCTTCTCCTCCTGACAAATTCAGAGCCAATCTCTCTATAAATAAATTTATTTGCTAAGAAAAACCCTCAAAGAAATCACTGATCTTTACTAGAATAAGTTTATTTGCTAAGAAAAACCCTCGAAGAAATCACTGATCTTCTTTGCTAAAACCCCTTTACTAAAACAAGGTATTTTGCTTCAGGGATAACTTGTTGGTGTTGGAGGGAAGGGATGTGGTTGTTTGGGGCCAGTTGGAGCCCAATTAGTGGGGTTTTGGGGATGAGGGGTTTGGAATTGTGTTTAATAAAGGGTGTAAAGGATGTTGCAGGGTTTGGGGCTCGGAAGCAGAACTGGGCTGCCTTTATTGTCCTTGTAGGATCAGCCCTGAAAGCAGCTGGAGAGGAAGGAATGGGAAAAGAGGGACAATTTAGGGTGTTTGCAAGTGGAGAACAGCTGGAATTTTATCAGCAAGGCTCTCCAGTAAAATACTCAGGTGTCTTTTCAGTAAAATATTCACTTTGGTGGAAATTGAGGGTTGGAACGAGGAGATTTTCAAGATCTTCTTCCAACCCAACCAATTCTGTGATTCTGTGAAGAGGTTCTTTGCCTTTTATTTTCTTTATTTTATGTATCTTATTTATCTTATTTTATTTTGTTTTATTTTATTTTATTTTATTTTATTCTATTTTATTTTATTCTATTTTATTTTATTTTTGATTGCACAGCTGAAATTCCATTATCAGAATCCCAGTTTGAATCAGGGCATTGGGACTGTGGATTATGTTTTTATTTTTCCAAATTGGGACCAAACAAGGAGAGATGTTTTGATTTTTACCTGAATAAAAATCAACATGAAGCTGAAATTTCCCTTGCCTGCCCCTTAAGCTGTAAAGGGAAAAACTCTTTTTTCCCTTTTCTGGGGAGAAAACTGTCTCCTCTCTGTTTTTTGGGACACAATTCTGTCCATGTGCTCCTCATCCCAACACCTTTCCCTGTTTTTTGCACTGGGAATACTGGGAGCCTGCATTAATGGGTGTTGTGATTGCACTAGTTTATTGATTCAGCCTTGAAGGGTTGCTGTGCAGCCACAGTTTTCCTGTCCTGGCCATTCCATAAATATTAATGCCTGGAAAACATGGATACAGTAACTGGTTTTGTTCCCCCTTGGAGCAACGAGGCATTTTGCAGTGAAAATAAGGAATTTTTGGGTTGTTTGGGTTTTCCAAAACTTTCCTTGCTGTTCGTGAATCCCATGCTAAGGATGGGAGGGGAGGGATTCTCCATGATCCAGAGGCAAACTGGGATCCCTGGGATAACTGTGGACTGTAGGGGACACAGCACTGCTGCTGAACCTGGATCTGCCAGAAACTGGAGATCTGCTGTGGGAGGGAGAGGATGGTGTTCCATGGGGATGGTGTTCCATGGGGATGTGTTCCATGGGGATGGTGTTCCGTGGGGATGTGTTCCATTGGGATGTGTTCCATGGGGATGGTGTGCCATGGGAATGATGTTCCATGGGGATGTGTTCCATAAGGTTGTGTTCCATGGGGATGGGTTCCATATGTTCCGCAAGGATGATATTCCATGAGGATGGTGTTCCATGAGGATGATGTTCCATGGGGATAGATTCCATGGGGATGGTGTTCCATGTGTTCCACAAGGATGGTGTTCCATGGGGATGTGTTCCATATGTTTTGCAAGGATGACATTCCATGAGGATGGTGTTCCATGGGGACGGGTTCCATGAGGTTGTGTTCCATGGGGATGAGTTCCATGTGTTCCACAAGGATGTGTCCCATGAGGATGGTGTTCCATGAGGTTGTGTTCCATGAGGTTGTGTTCCATGAGGTTGTGTTCCATGAGGTTGTGTTCCATGGGGATGGTGTTCCATGGAGATGGTGTTCCATAGGGATGTGTTCCATGTGTTCCACGGGGACAGTGTTCCATGAGTTGTGTTCCATGGGGATGTGTTCCATGGGGATGTGTTCCATGTGTTCCACAAGGATGTGGGAGTTCCATGGGGATGGTGTTCCATGAGGATGGTGCTCCATGGGGATGTGTCCCATGTGAATATGTTCCATGGGGATGTGTTCCA
>NW_020933279.1:0-326 GCF_003984885.1 Neopelma chrysocephalum | reverse complement strand
TGCCAGAAAAGCCACAAAAATACAATGAAAAATCAGTGGCTGGTTTTTTTCCCCTAGTCCTTTGCAGCTCTTGTTTCACTTTCATTCTGTTCTTTATCAGTCTTCCTTATAAATATTTATGTAGGACTTTAAAGTGTGTGATGCAAAGTTTGATCAGCTGCACAGACTAGGGGAAAAAAACCAAACACCAAATCACCAAAACCAATAAAACAAAAACACCACCCCACGCCCACTCCCCTTAACCCCCTGAAAGACCACCCTTATGTGCATATTTTAGTATGCCAGAAAAGCCACAAAAATACAATGAAAAATCAGTGGCTGGTTTT
>NW_020933278.1:0-497 GCF_003984885.1 Neopelma chrysocephalum | reverse complement strand
ATCTCCATGACAGAAAACAGGGATCATGTGAGAAAATCCAACTAGATCATTCTGGAAAAGTATATCTCCATGCTGGGACAGGAAAACAAGGATCAGGTGAGAAAACCTAATTGGAGTCATCCTGGAGGAAATTCATCTCCATGCTGGAACAGGAAAAAAGGATCAGGTGGGAAAACCTAATTGGAGTCGTTCTACAGGAAGTACATCTCCATGCTGGAACAGGAAAACAGGGATCATTTGAGAAAACCCAACTAGATCGTTCTGGAGAAGTACATCTCCATGCTGGAATGGGAACACAGGGATCAGATGGGAAAATCTAACTGGAGTCGTGCTGGGGGAAGTACATCTCCATGCTGGAAAACAGGGATCACATGAGAAAACCCAACTAGACCATTCTGGAGAAGTACATCTCCATGCTGGAACAGGAAAACAGGGATAATGTGGGAAAACCCAACTAGATTGTCCTGGGGAAATACATCTCCATGCTGGAAAACAGA
>NW_020933277.1:0-421 GCF_003984885.1 Neopelma chrysocephalum | reverse complement strand
GGAAACCCAGCTAGAGCGTTCTAGGGAAGTACATCTCCATGCTGGAATGGGAAAACAGGGATCATGTGAGAAAATCCAACTAGATTGTCCTGGAGAAGCGCATCTCCATGCTGGAACAGGAAAACAGGGATCATGTGAGAAAATCCAACTAGATTGTCCTGTGGGAAAATCCAACTAGATTGTCCTGGGGGAAGTACATCTCCATGCTGGAACAAGAAAACAGGGATCATGTGAGAAAACCCAGCTAGAGCATTCTAGGGAAGTACATCTCCATGCTGGAACAGGAAAACAGGGATCATGTGGGAAAACCTAATTGGAGTCATCCTGGGGGAAGTACATCGCCATGCTGGGACAGGAACACAGGGATCACGTGAGGAAACCCAGCTAGAGCGTTCTAGGGAAGTACATCTCCATGCTGGAA
>NW_020933276.1:0-485 GCF_003984885.1 Neopelma chrysocephalum | reverse complement strand
GATCATGTGAGAAAATCCAACTAGATTGTCCTGGGGGAAATACATCTTCATGACGGAAAACAGGGATCATGTGAGAAAACCCAACTAGATCATTCTGGAAAAGTACATCTCCATGCTGGGACAGGAAAACAAGGATCAAGTGAGAAAACCCAATTGGAGTCATCCTGGAGGAAATTCATCTCCATGCTGGAACAGGAAAAAAGGATCAGGTGGGAAAACCTAATTGGAGTTGTTCTACAGGAAGTACATCTCCATGCTGGAACAGGAAAACAGGGATCATTTGAGAAAACCCAATTAGATCGTTCTGGAGAAGTACATCTCCATGCTGGAATGGGAACACAGGGATCAGGTGGGAAAATCTAACTGGAGTCATCCTGGGGGAAGTACATCTCCATGCTGGAAAACAGGGATCACATGAGAAAATCCAACTAGACCATTCTGGAGAAGTACATCTCCATGCTGGGACAGGAAAACAGGGATCATTT
>NW_020933275.1:0-462 GCF_003984885.1 Neopelma chrysocephalum | reverse complement strand
GCCAAAGGGCCTCTGCACGTGGGATTCCATGAGGGATGGGCTGGGCTGTGCTGGGAGGCTCTTCCCTTGCTGGTTTCACTGCCAACAGCGCTTCAAGTGCAGGGTGGAGGGTGCTCTGAGGGCTGCCAGGGCCAGCAGGACGCTGGTACAGCCTGTGGGCACTGCAGTGGGGCTGCACTGCTGGGGTGGGTCCTGGGCACTGCAGGAACAGTGATACAGAACACCCACAGCCACCCAAAAATCCAGAGGGGAAAGTGGGGCTGAATTCAAGGAGCTTCAGGCCACCCGGGAGGGTGCAGGGTTGGCTCAGGGGTCCAGGTTGGTCGGGCTGCTGGCACTGCAGCAGAGCCCTTGGGAATCACCAGCCATCCTCCCAGCCTCTGCCATGACCCTTCCCAACCCCCCAAATCCCTGACCCTGCTCCAGCCTCTGCCATGACCCTCCAAACATCCCCAAACCCCT
>NW_020933274.1:0-450 GCF_003984885.1 Neopelma chrysocephalum | reverse complement strand
GCCAAAGGGCCTCTGCACGTGGGATTCCATGAGGGATGGGCTGGGCTCTGCTGGGAGGCTCTTCCCTTGCTGGTTTCACTGCCAACAGCGCTGCAAGTGCAGGGTGGAGGGTGCTCTGGGGGCTGCCAGGGCCAGCAGGACGCTGGTACAGCCTGTGGGCACTGCAGTGGGGCTGCACTGCTGGGGTGGGTCCTGGGCACTGCAGGAACAGTGATACAGAACACCCACAGCCACCCAAAAATCCAGAGGGGAAAGTGGGGCTGAATTCAAGGAGCTTCAGGCCACCTGGGAGGGTGCAGGGTTGGCTCAGGGGTCCAGGTTGGTCGGGCTGCTGGCACTGCAGCAGAGCCCTTGGGAATCACCAGCCATCCTCCCAGCCTCTGCCATGAACCTTCCCATCCTTCCCAAACCCCTGACCCTGCTCCAGCCTCTGCCATGACCCTCCAAACC
>NW_020933273.1:0-308 GCF_003984885.1 Neopelma chrysocephalum | reverse complement strand
CCCAAACCCCTGACCCTGCTCCAGCCTCTGCCATGACCCTCCAAACCCCCCCAAACTCCTGTCCCTGCTCCAGCCTCTGCCATGAACCTTCCTATCCTTCCCAACCCCCTGACCCTGCTCCAACCTCTGCCATGACCCTTCTCATCCTTCCCAAACCCCTGACCCTGCTCCAGCCTCTGCCGTGAATCTTCCCAACCCCCCAAACCCCTGTCCCTGCTCCAGCCTCTGCCATGAACCTTCTCATCCTTCCCAAACCCCTGACCCTGCTCCAGCCTCTGCCATGACCCTTCCCATCCTCCCCAAACCCC
>NW_020933272.1:0-309 GCF_003984885.1 Neopelma chrysocephalum | reverse complement strand
CCTCTGTCCACAAAGACCCTCCAGACCCCTTGCATGAGGGCCATCAGCCAGCTTCATGGTCTAGATGGCAAATTTAGCAATCTGGACAGAGGGGCAGGGAGTATGGAGTGTGGCAGTGTGCTTTGAGAGCCAGGCTGCTCCCATTTATGGGAGGGATGGGTGCTCAGGATTTATGCTGCCGAACATGAAAAATAAATACTCGTTTTCCACATGCTTTGCTAGTCAGTGTGTGCTACCCGGCTGATTCAAACACTCATCCGTCAACTTCCTTTGACTCATCACTACAACACTGAAGTGCACGGGGGAGTG
>NW_020933271.1:0-747 GCF_003984885.1 Neopelma chrysocephalum | reverse complement strand
GCACGGCCCTCCTCGGGGTTCTCCTGTAGGAGTGGGTCATGGCTCAGCGCTGGCCAGGGGATTGATGGGGAGGAGTGGCCAGGGTTGATTGTGCTGCTCCTTTACATGGAGACCCTGCCCTCAGTCTCATCCAGAGGACCCCACCGTGGCTGGCTGCATGCCACTCCACCAGACACCACTGATGCCTGGGGGCCACTGTGCTGACCGCCAGCACGACACGTGGCTGGCAGGGTTTACCTCAAACCTCCAGAGGCCTCCGATGTCCCGGCTCCTCTCGAAGCAGACGGGCTCCAGCCCCTCCTGCAGGCAAGCTTTGATGGCGCACAGCCCGCTGCTGCCCCCGCCGATGATGGCCACTCTCTTTGCCATGTTGGGCTTCACCACTGGATCTCTGCCTGGGGACAGCGCCGGAGAGTGGGGTTGGGGGGTGCAACTGTGCAGACTTTTGGCCCTGTGCACCAAAGAGGCCCCAAGGTGAGATGAAGCCCCCCCGAAGTTTGCCAGGGGTTTTGAAGCAACTGCTATTCCCCCCTAAGTGGGGACTGGCCACTGCTGGGTTTTGTACTATTGTAGTGTTGCCTCTGGATGCCCTGGGGAGAAATGCTACCGACTGCCAGGCAGCCTGAAAATGTCCCTGCCCATGCTAAGTCCCAGCGGTGGAGGTACCACCAGAATGCCGTGCCCTGTCATGGAGACCGACGGCTCCTTCCCAAGTGGGTGACAGCCCCTCTGCCTTGCCCTTCACCC
>NW_020933270.1:0-834 GCF_003984885.1 Neopelma chrysocephalum | reverse complement strand
TAGTTGGGGAAGTCCTCGGGGATGGGGAAGTCGCTGAAGCACATCATTTCCTTGGAGGTGTTGATGATGACGGAGCGGTAGATGCTGGCACGGCCCTCCTCAGGGTTCTCCTGTAGGAGTGGGTCATGGCTCAGTGCTGGCCAGGGGATTGATGGGGAGGAGTGGCCAGGGTTGATTGTGCTGCTCCTTTACATGGAGACCCTGCCCTCAGTCTCATCCAGAGGACCCCACCGTGGCTGGCTGCATGCCACCCCACCAGACACCACTGATGCCTGGGGGCCACTGTGCTGACCGCCAGCACGACACGTGGCTGGCAGGGTTTACCTCAAACCTCCAGAGGCCTCCGATGTCCCGGCTCCTCTCGAAGCAGACGGGCTCCAGCCCCTCCTGCAGGCAAGCTTTGATGGCGCACAGCCCGCTGCTGCCCCCGCCGATGATGGCCACTCTCTTTGCCATGTTGGGCTTCACCACTGGATCTCTGCCTGGGGACAGCGCCGGAGAGTGGGGCTGGGGGGTGCAACTGTGCAGACTTTTGGCCCTGTGCACCAAAGAGGCCCCAAGTTGAGAGGAAGCCCCCCAGAAGTGTGCCAGGGGTTTTGAAGCAACTGCTATTCCCCCCCAAGTGGGGACTGGCCACTGCTGGGTTTTGTACTATTGTAGTGTTGCCTCTGGATGCCCTGGGGAGAAATGCTACCGAGTGCCAGGCAGCCTGAAAATGTCCCTGCCCATGCTAAGTCCCAGCGGTGGAGGTACCACCAGAATGCCGTGCCCTGTCATGGAGACCGATGGCTCCTTCCCAAGTGGGTGACAGCCCCTCTGCCTTGCCCTTCACCC
>NW_020933269.1:0-319 GCF_003984885.1 Neopelma chrysocephalum | reverse complement strand
AGATGTGCATCGGTGTGGTGCCCGCTGCACACCAGCACGGCGTCGAAGACAGCCGCCTCCTGCTTCCCCTCGCTCTCCGTCACCACCTCCCACTGGCCCGTGGTGGCAAAGTCAGGGCGCTTGGACACGCGGCACACGCTGGTCTGGGTGAGGGGAGTGGGCGTCAGGCACCCTGCACCCCCTGGCCCCGCTGCCACCACCCCCTTGGCCCCCCAGCTCTCACCCTGAAGCGGATGTGGCGGAGCAGGTCGAAGTGCTGGGCGTACATGCGGAAGTACTCCATGATCTTGGAGTTGTGCATGTAGTTGGGGAAGTCCTC
>NW_020933268.1:0-5094 GCF_003984885.1 Neopelma chrysocephalum | reverse complement strand
GCACGGCCCTCCTCGGGGTTCTCCTGTAGGAGTGGGTCATGGCTCAGTGCTGGCCAGGGACTGCAGGGCCACCTGCCTGCCCTGCCTGGCACATCCCCATGGCTGTGAATGCTGAATTGGGCCACAGGCGATCATAGCACCCATTCCTGCACTCTCCCATGAGGGAGACCACCTGCCTCAAAAAATGGGGAAGAGGAAGCTCTGAGTTTGTGACAACCAGGCAGTAGTGACAGCATGTCGTGGTGGTCTTGTGCCTCAGCTGCCCCACTCCCACTCCTTGCCCCTGTGAGGTGGCGCATTTCTGAAGCTGCTTGTGGTGTCATTGCCGCAGCTGCCACATCAGGTCTCACTGGTTGTGGAGCCAGCTCCAGTGCTCCTTGCTGAGTGGCTGCTCCTGCTTGACAGGTCTGTGCCTTTGCAGCTGGATGCTGCTTCCCTGGCTTTGCTGCACCAGTCCCATTCCTGACCCATCATGGGCAGGACCAGCAGGCTGTGACTGAGCCACTCCCGACCCCACACTGGTGTGGTGCCCATGTGTGTCCCCCTGGCCTCTCCCACCCACATAACAGGGCACGGTGGGAGCACTGGTATTCTTGTTGGTGGGTCCATGGGGGAAAAGTCAGCAGCCTTATTAGGTGGGTGCAGAAACAAGCTCCCAGGTTTCCCCTGAGACAGAGAGAGCCAAGGCACAGAGGAGGCAGCACTTGGTGCCTCTGCGTGGGTGAGCAGCACAGGACCAGGGAGGGGAGCAACAGCGATTCCAGGGAAGGGCTGGGAAAGACAGAAACTGGGACAGACAATGGGGGCAGATAGGACAAGGATAGGTGGGAAAGTGCTGGAGGGGACCAAGAGCAAATCAGCAGAGCAAGGGGTGGATGAGACCAGGAAGGGAAGGATGGGAAAGAGGAAAGCTGAGGTGGGGGGAGTAAGCCCTGGGGTGAGGTCCCTGGAGAGGGTCCATGCTGCTGCTGGTGGGAAGGAGATGGGTCCCATGTGCCCAGCACACCAGCTGGCACCACGGGGACCTTCTGCTGCCAAGCCGTTTTACTTACCTGTCGTTTAGCTTGTAAACCTGCCTGGCACACGCTTACAAAGCAGGGGAGTGCTGCTTGTTATCTGCCAAGAACCGATCCCAATCCTATCCCTGCTGCTGCCGTGGGGCAGGCTGGCACGGATGGGGCTTACCTCAAAGCGCCAGATGCCCCCGATGTCCTTGCTCCTCTCAAAGCAGGTGGGCTCCAGCCCCTCATCCAGGCAGCATTTCAGGGCACACAGGCCAGAGGCACCGGCACCAATGATGGCTACTCTCTGGGCAGCCATGTCCCACGTTCTGGTGTTGGCAGGGATTCCGGAGAAGCTGTGGCACTGAGCGGGTTGCAGAGCCTGGCGGGCTACACCAGGAAGGGAGCTCAGTTTGGGAGTGAGTGTCCCTGTGCTTCCTGTGGGTGGCCAAGGGCAGCTAGGGTTTCATAAGATGTGTTTTTTCTAGACACGATCTACAGGTTCCCCCCACCACTCTGCCACTCCTCCTATCTGTGCCTGCCCTCCACAGGAGGCTCATTAGATTCTGTAAGCACTTGATGATGCACTGCCCCAGGACTTGCTGGGCAGGGCAGAGATGTGGCTGTGCTCCAGATTTCAGCAGGTTGTGGCATGGAAAACAAACTAGGAGGATGCTCAGGTGGTTGGTAGTCATGCCAGCCCAGGTGTGTGGTGGCCAAGACTCCTGTCGCCACTCTGGGTGCCCATCCCACCCAGCCATCTTCTGGAGGGGCTGCGTGCAGGTGACGAAGGTGGCACTGAACTGTGCTACTGTGACCCCTGGGACCTGCTCCTGTGTCACACACGCTGAGAGAGGCTGTCTTGCTGTGGATACACACAGGTGTGTATGTGTGTACTGCTGTGGGCCAGTGGCACGAGGACAACCTCACACCTGTGAGCATTCCCCTGGCACACAGCGGGTCATGATGTTGTCAGTAACAGGACAATGCTTGGCTGTTCAATGCATTTATGCAGTGAAGAAGTGTGCAGTGCCTTTGCTGCTTAGCTTTCCTGTGAGTGTGCCAGCGGTGGCACGGCTGGGTTACAGGGGGCAGAAAAGCCCAGAGCGCTGGCTGAGAGGGACTGGATTTTACCCCGCATATGAGCAAGTTTCTTTCTCTGTCCCTGACAGCAGCTCCACAGGGAGAGGCACAGCACAGGGGTCCAAGCTTTATTTTGGCAGCTGGGGAGATTCTGTGCATCCCGAGCTCATGGTGTGGTCACAATGGGGCTGTGCTAGGCAGGGGTTTCTGCCAGCACTGGGGTGCACAGACTGCTATGGGGCAGGGGTGGCCGGCCAGCCCCTTGGCACATTGCAAACCCTCCCCTCCCATGCTTGCAGGGCACCTAAAAGTAAGCAAAAACAGCAGCAAGGATGGCCATGGCCCCGACCACTTTGAAGATGAGGGGCATAGCGAGGGCCGAGGGACGTTCCTCCACGTGCCGTGTCTGCAGGGGCTTGAAGATGCGCTGCTGCTGGGTCAGGATGGCCTCCCTGGCACCCGGCCACGCACCCGGGCCCCGCAGCCGGTACTGGTACGGCGTGCAGGGACCAAAGGCCACTTCCAGAGCCAGCTTGGGGTCCGTGAGGAAGAGGGTGAGCAGGTTGGGCTTGACCCCCAACTGGCAGGCGAGCTCATCCATGTAGGGGATGTAATCCACCTGGATGGTGTGCCGCTGGCTCTTCACGTACCTGTGGGCAGGGAGGAAGGGCAGGTGCTGGCAGCAGAGCTGGCAGATGCCCTGTGCACTGGGAAGGCAGTATTGGATGGATCACCATGGGGAAGGATTAGTGGGCTGGGGGTAGTGTGGCCAATCATATCCCTGACATCTGTTGGCATGAACAAATGTGCTGGGATGCAGCCGTGGGACAGGACGGGTACCCACGGGCAGCTGTGCCCACAGCAGCCCCCCTCCCTGTTCCTGTGGGGATCTTACCGCTTTGCCATCGCTTCTTTCTTCTGTTTGATGTCAGCCTCCATGTCGTGCCGCGGGGGCAGCTCGTTCAGACCTAGGGAGGATGAGCCACAGCATGGGGGGGCTGCACCCTACTGGCCACTGTTGGTGCTGCCCTTGCCTGGGTGCTGTGCTCCTGCCGGCACCACCATGGCCGGTGGTCTGGCACCTGAGGCTTGTCTGAGCTCCTCAGGATGGGAAGGAGCAGCCCATGGAACACAGGGTATGGATGTCTCTGTGCCTGTCAGGCAAGAGCCCATCTCACCGTGAGGGCTGCAAGCCAGGATGCCACAGCCTCCCTGACACGGCTGGCACCATCTGCCCCTGCTCCAGGGCTCTAGGCTCAGGCTGCAGCCACGGGGCAGGTTTGCCTCACTTACCCTTGAAGACGCGAGTGGCCCAGCGACACTGGAGCTCGGAGATGGGCATGATGGCACCCAGGGGCTGGATGAAGCCGATGAAAGCCAGCGTTGGCTTCTCCAGGTCAGGGGGGAACATGAATTTGTAGAGGGGGATCTGGTTCTGCACCACCTTCACAAAGCCCTCAAGGAATGGGAAGGAGAAGCTGTATCCTGTGGCAAAAACTACAACGTCGATGTCTTCCCTGGTGCCATCCTCGAAGATGGCAGATGTCTCTGTGAACTCCTGGATATTCGGCTTCACCCGCACCCTGCCTGAAATGATGCGGTTGGGCAGGTCATCGTTGATGGTTGGATGCTGGTGAAGGACCCTGGAAGGTACAAGGAGCCATTAGAGCACTGGGGAGGGTGTCTCTCTGTTCTGTGTCCTGCTCTGGGGATGCTCATCCCCAGGGATGCTCATTGTCAAAGGGCTGATCCCCCAGAGATGCTCAGTGGCTGCCCCTGCACTGGTGCCACCAAGGGTCCCTGGAAGGGGCAGTGGTGGTTCCCTTGAGCATTGCTTGGGCACAACACAGCTATTAACCTGGTTTCCAGACATAGGGAACATGGAATGGTAAAGCAAGGCTGGACACAGAGGGAGGCGGTGGGTCCCTCCTGGGCAGGGGGAATGTTTGCTGATACCTGTGCTTTGGCTTCAGGCCATAACGCGTGTGGTCAAACCTGGCATTCAGCTTATTCTCCATGTAGTCACACGCCAGGGACGGGCTGAGCAGCTCCTGCAGGAATACCTTCATGCGGGTGGTTAAGATGGTGTCGATGGGGTAGCCCTGATCTCCAACGCGGTTGAGGATCCATGCACCCCGGCGGGTGCTGAGGAAGACCTGGACAAGGAAGAAGCATCACCTCCTGAAGGCAGCGATGGTCCTGGGGGGGCTGCCCCGGGGGGGCACGTCCTTGCCCTGGGATCACTCTGCTTTGTGCTGCCACACTGGGCAAAGACCCAGAGGGTAGAGGGAGCTGGTGACTGGCATCTAGCAGGGAGATGTAGGGAAGTGCCACAGGAGCCTGGGGCTCAGGGAAAAAAATTGGGGTCTGTGTGGGACTGACTTTCAACTGCCACCAATGCCTGGTGGCTGTGACTGACGGGTACCAGCATGGCCAAATACAGTGAGTGCTGGGATGGAGGAGTGGCAGTGCAAGTGCCTTGGTCCTGGTGTCCTTGTGGAGCCAACAGTGTCCCAAAGGGGGCTGCCCTGCCCACCAGGACCCTACTCCCACTTCTCACCTGCTTGGCCGTTTGGCTGATCTCCACAGCCAGGTCTGACCCTGAATTCCCAATCCCGATAACAACGACCCTCTTGTCCCTGAAATCCTGAGGGTCCTTGTAGTCTCGGCTGTGGAGGTAGCGGCCGTTGAACTTCTCGATTCCTGTGAGCAGGGAGAAGATATGCCTGGCTTCCTCGTGCCAGGCTGGAGGATCACCCCCACAAAGACTGAAGTGGAGATGCTCCCTCATCCCACCAAAGCACTCCTGGGGAGCATGGGAACACTCCTGGAGTCAAAGCAAGGCAGGGAAATGCTAGGGCTGAGAGGAAAAGCAGCAAGGAGAGTAGGGACTGGCATGGCTGAGCTTTCTGTAGTGTCTCCTCATTCAGTGCAGGGCAGTACCTGGGAAGGTGTTCAGTGGGAGATGTGCATCGGTGTGGTGCCCGCTGCACACCAGCACGGCGTCGAA
>NW_020933267.1:0-603 GCF_003984885.1 Neopelma chrysocephalum | reverse complement strand
AAAGCAGAGGACCAGATTAAAAGAATGTTTTAACAGGCAAAGTCTCACATACAAACCTATATTCACAATTTTCATTTCAGATATGTAATTTAGTGCAGTCTTAGGACATCACAGAAGAAAATCCCTTTTTGGTCCCTGCTTTGTGGTAAGTGTTTTGCTACAAGACTGTGACTTTAGGCTAAAATTTACACTGAAAAATGAGGTTTAAATAATGGTTATATTGTTTAGTGTCACCCTGCTAAAGCTAGATTAATTGATTCACCCTTCTTGTTACTGGTATAACAAATTCAAGAAATAAAGACTGGTCCTTTCTAATTGCAAGCAAGTGAGATGCTCTGTGCTAGGTCTGGATAAGAGAAGCTGAGCTCCAGGCTTACGGGAAGGCAGAGGAGGGCTGGCACAGAGCATCTCACTTGCTTGCAATTAGAAAGGACCAGTCTTTATTTCTTGAATTTGTTATACCAGTAACAAGAAGGGTGAATCAATTAATCTAGCTTTAGCAGGGTGACACTAAACAATATAACCATTATTTAAACCTCATTTTTCAGTGTAAATTTTAGCCTAAAGTCACAGTCTTGTAGCAAAACACTTACCACAAAGCAG
>NW_020933266.1:0-348 GCF_003984885.1 Neopelma chrysocephalum | reverse complement strand
TCTGAGAAAACTGAAATATGAGACTGGAGGTAGTGGTGAGACAATCTAAGTAGTCACAGAACCACCAAGGTTGGAAGAGATTTTGTTATGGCAAATGTTCACATATCAGTAGGGACAATCAAAGGCTCTCATATAAAATAGAAAGCTGTAATAATAAATGTTTGTCCTGGTACACATCAGTGCTAGGTTGTCTCTCTCTCTCTCTATCTCTCTCTCTATATATATAACATTAAAAATGCAACTCTCCCATCAATGGCAAGTAAAGTCTGTACAAGGAAAGATGTTGGTAAAGTAATACTGCCATTCTTTTTAGTGGGCTTTTAGATTCTGTAAGTTAAATCAGGCAAA
>NW_020933265.1:0-1307 GCF_003984885.1 Neopelma chrysocephalum | reverse complement strand
GGTTTTCACTCACACCAAGCTCTCCCTGCAATGCTCAGCCTTAAAAGAGCAGAAATGGGCCCAATATTTCTGTTTTTAGCAGAGGGTGTCACCTCAGCAGCTCATGGGAGCACCTGGGCCAGGGGAAGGTGTCCAGGGGGTTGGAACTGGATGGACTTTAAGGTCCCTTCCAACCCAAATTAGTCCATGACTCTGAGCTGGTGCCACTTCCACTGTGAGGAACCTTCCTGGTGTGACCATTCCCAAGACTCTCTGGCTGAGGACTGAAGGTCTTCCCAGTGCCACTCCCAGCTGGAGCAGCTTCCCGAGCAGTCCCATCCCAGGATTCCCATGGCAGAGTCTCAGCTCTCCCATAAAGCCATTTATGACCCGTTTGTGACACAGACCCAGCTCTGAGGGGCCCCAACAAAGTTCCCCCAAGCTTTTATCCCCTCACAGGCCAAGCAACCAAAGTCTCCCTCTTGCCCCTGAATCTTCAGTGTCCCTCCCCTGGCCAGTGCCACCTTTGTGCCCTTCTCATGCCCAGGGTGCCAGTTCACAGCCTCCTGTTCCAGGTTCCAGCCCCCAGAGTTCAACCTGCAGCTCCCAAACTGAGCCCCCTGAGCACCAAAGGTGTTCCTGAAGATCCAAAGGTGTTCCTGAAGATCCAAATGTGTTCCTGAAGATCCAAACATGCTCCTGAAGATCCAAACCCATCCCTGAACACCCAGTTCCAAGAGGAAGTGAGGAGAACACACCAAGGAGATGTTGGGAAAATGATTCCAAAGAAACTGGTGCCCGGGAAGATCCACCTGAACCTGTGGAAGAACTTCCCTGGGCAGGGACCAAGCACTGAACAGGCTGCCCAGGGAGGGGGGGAGAATATTCCAGAATCACCTGGACACAACCCTGGGCCACGTGGAGGGACCAGATGACCCCCTGTGACTCTGGGACCCCTTGGCTTGGAGCCCAACACCCCCTGAGTCCATAAAAAACCCCACGGCCCCGAACTGTAGGAAGCACAAAATTGTCCTAAATCTGTGTTTGCTTCCTGCTCCTCCTTCCAAACAAGGGTTGGAGGAGAACCTGAAGATGGAACCAAACAGGAGAAGCCACCAACCTCCCAAAAACCGGTCAGAAAACACACCCTGGAGCTGATGGCTGGGGTGGATTTTACACCCTGAAGTGTATTTTACTCCCTGGAGCTGATGCCTGGGGTGGATTTTAGACCCTGGAGTGGATTTTACCCCCTGGAATGGTGATTAGTGTGTATTTTACCCCCTGGAATGGTGATCAGTGTGTATTTTCCCCCCTGGAATGGTCATCAG
>NW_020933264.1:0-1388 GCF_003984885.1 Neopelma chrysocephalum | reverse complement strand
GGTTTTCACTCACACCAAGCTCTCCCTGCAATGCTCAGCCTTAAAAGGGCAGAAATGGGCCCAATATTTCTGTTTTTAGCAGAGGGTGTCACCTCAGCAGCTCATGGGAGCACCTGGGCCAGGGGAAGGTGTCCAGGGGGTTGGAACTGGATGGACTTTAAGGTCCCTTCCAACCCAAATTAGTCCATGACTCTGAGCTGGTGCCACTTCCACTGGTAGGAACCTTCCTGGTGTGACCATTCCCAAGACTCTCTGGCTGAGGACTGAAGGTCTTCCCAGTACCACTCTCAGCTGGAGCAGCTTCCCGAGCAGTCCCATCCCAGGATTCCCGTGGCAGAGTCTCAGCTCTCCCATAAAGCCATTTATGACCCGTTTGTGACACAGACCCAGCTCTGAGGGGCCCCAACAAAGTTCCCCCGAGCTTTTATCCCCTCACAGGCCAAGCAACCAAAGTCTCCCTCTTGCCCCTGAATCTTCAGTGTCCCTCCCCTGGCCAGTGCCACCTTTGTGCCCTTCTCATGCCCAGGGTGCCAGTTCACAGCCTCCTGTTCCAGCTTCCAGCCCCCCAGAGCTCAACCTGCAGCTCCCAAACTGAGCCCCCTGAGCACCAAAGGTGTTCCTGAAGATCCAAAGGTGTTCCTGAAGATCCAAATGTGTTCCTGAAGATCCAAACATGCTCCTGAAGGTCCAAACCCATCCCTGAACACCCAGTTCCAAGAGGAAGTGAGGAGAACACACCAAGGAGATGTTGGGAAAATGATTCCAAAGAAACTGGTGCCCGGGAAGATCCACCTGAACCTGTGGAAGAACTTCCCTGGGCAGGGACCAAGCACTGAACAGGCTGCCCAGGGAGGGGGGGAGAATATTCCAGAACCACCTGGACACAGCCCTGGGCCATGTGGAGGGACCAGATGACCCCCTGTGACTCTGGGACCCCTTGGCTTGGAGCCCAACACCCCCTGAGTCCATAAAAAACCCCACGGCCCCAAACTGTAGGAAGCACAAAATTGTTCTAAATCTGTGTTTGCTTCCTGCTCCTCCTTCCAAACAAGGGTTGGAGGAGAACCTGAAGATGGAACCAAACAGGAGAAGCCACCAACCTCCCAAAAACCAGTCAGAAAACACACCCTGGAGCTGATGGCTGGGGTGGATTTTACACCCTGGAGTGGATTTTACCCCCTGGAATGGTGATTAGTGTGTATTTTAGCCACTGGAGCTGATGCCTGGGGTGGATTTTACCCCCTGGAATGGTGATTAGTGTGTATTTTACCCCCTGGAGTGTATTTTACCCCCTGGAGCTGATAATTAGTGTGGATTTTCCCCCCTGGAATGGTGATTAGTGTGTATTTTACCCCCTGGAGCTGGTAATTAGTGTGTATTTTACCCCC
>NW_020933263.1:0-482 GCF_003984885.1 Neopelma chrysocephalum | reverse complement strand
GTGTATTTTACCCCCTGGAGCTGGTAATTAGTGTGTATTTTACCCCCCTAAAAATGATGATTAGTGTGTATTTTATCCCCTGGAGTGTATTTTCCCCCTTGGAATGGTGATTAGTGTGTATTTTATCCCCTGGAGTGTATTTACCCCCTGGAATGGTGATCAGTGTGGATTTTCCCCCCTGGAGCCAATGCCTGGTGAGTATTTTCCAGCTTTACCTGAACAATCAGAATTTCCTGGCACTGAGGGACAGGCCTGGCTTCCCCAGCACAGCCCTACTTCCACCAGGGACAATAGGCCGGGATTTAAATGCTAATTAGGAAGAAAAAATCAAGACAGAGTCATTTTAGGCAGGTTTCGATGGGATATTGGGAAGGAATTCCTCCCTGGGAAGGTGGGACACACACACAAAAATCCCTGGGAACATCCCAAAGGAGTAGTTCCAATGTGGGAAGGCCTTGGTTTTATTGTGGGTAAAGATCAGC
>NW_020933262.1:0-482 GCF_003984885.1 Neopelma chrysocephalum | reverse complement strand
AGGAGAGCTGGAGAGGGACTGGGGACAAGGGATGGAGGGACAGGACAAGGGGGAATGGAAAAAATGGAGATTTAGATGGGATATTGGGAAGGAATTGTTGGCTGTGAGGGTGTTGAGGGGCTGGGCTGGAATTCCCAGAGAAGCTGTGGCTGCCCCTGGATCCCTGGAAGTGTCCAAGGCCAGGTTGGAGCAACCTGGGCTAGTGGGAGGTGTCCCTGCCCATACAGGGGGTGGAATGAAATGAGCTTTAAGGTCCCTTCCAACCCAAACCATTCCATAGTTAAAATTATTTCCCAGGATCTCGGGAGGTTTTGGGTCCCACCAGAGCTCAGGGCATTAAGCCGAGCTCAGAAAGGCTGGAGAGAGGCAGGATTTAGGGAGGGGACCCCTGTGCCAGAGCATTCCATCATCTTCCATTCCCAGGAGAGAATTCAGTCACCTTCCCACGGCCAAAGGAAAACCTGGAATGATCAAATGCATTT
>NW_020933261.1:0-444 GCF_003984885.1 Neopelma chrysocephalum | reverse complement strand
ACACAGGGAATGGCTTCACATGGCAAAATGGAGATTTAGATGGGATACAGGGAAGGAATTCTCGGCTGTGAGGGTGGAAAGGGCTGGGCTGGAATTCCCAGAGAAGCTGTGGCTGCCCCTGGATCCCTGGAAGTGTCCAAGGCCAGGTTGGAGCAACCTGGGCTAGTGGAAGGTGTCCCTGCCCATGGCAGGGGTGGCACTGGATGGGATTTAACGTCCCTTCCAACCCAAACCATTCCACAGCAGAATTATTTCCCAGGATCTCGGGAGATTTTTGGGCCCACCAGAGCTCAGGGCATTAAGCCGAGCTCAGAAAGGCTGGAGAGAGGCAGGATTTAGGGAGGGGACCCCTGTGCCAGAGCATTCCATCATCTTCCATTCCCAGGAGAGAATTCACTCACCTTCCCACGGCCAAAGGAAAACCTGGAATGATCAAATGCATTT
>NW_020933260.1:0-632 GCF_003984885.1 Neopelma chrysocephalum | reverse complement strand
GCACCTGAATCTCCCCGACAGCAGAAAGGATGAGGGGAGAAATGAGGGCTCCAAAGGGCCTCCTGCAACCTCCAGCTGGGAAGAAGGGAAAGATGCTCCAAGGGCTCTTCTGATGCCTGGGGTGGATTTTACCCCTGGAATGGTGATTAGAGTGGATTTTCTGCCCTGGAGCTGATGCCTGGGGTGTCTTTTACCCCCTGGAATGGTGATTAGTGTGTATTTTACCCCCCTAAAAATGGTGATTAGTGTGTATTTTACCCCCTGGAATGGTGATCAGTGTGTATTTTACTCCCTGGAGCTGATGCCTGGGGTGGATTTTACCCCCTGGAATGGTGATTAGTGTGTATTTTACCCCCTGAAGTGTATTTTACCCCCTGGAGCTGGTAATTAGTGTGTATTTTACCCCCTGGAATGGTGATTAGTGTGTATTTTACCCCCTGGAGTGTATTTTCCCCCCTGGAATGGTGATCAGTGTGGATTTTCCCCCCTGGACCTAATGTCTGGGGTGTATTTTCCAGCTTTACCTGAACAAACAGTATTTCCTGACCCTGAGGGACAGGCCTGGCTTCCCCAGCACAGCCCTACTTCCACCAGGGACAATAGGTCGGGATTTAAATGCTAATTAGGAAGCA
>NW_020933259.1:0-407 GCF_003984885.1 Neopelma chrysocephalum | reverse complement strand
GCACCTGAATCTCCCCGACAGCAGAAAGGATGAGGGGAGAAATGAGGACTCCAAAGGGCCTCCTGCAACCTCCAGCTGGGAAGAAGGGAAAGATGCTCCAAGGGCTCTTCTGGAGCCAGGTTGGGAGAGCTGATGCCTGAGGTGGATTTTACCCCTGGAATGATGATTAGTGTGGATTTTACCCCCTGGAATGGTGATTAGAGTGGATTTTCTGTCCTGGAGCTGATGCCTGGGGTGGATTTTACCCCCCTAAAAATGGTGATCAGTGTGTATTTTAACCCCTGGAATTGTGATTAGTGTGTATTTTACCCCCTGGAATGATGATTAGTGTGTATTTTACCCCCTGGACCCAATGCCTGATGAGTATTTTCCAGCTTTACCTGAACAAACAGAATTTCCTGGCACTG
>NW_020933258.1:0-458 GCF_003984885.1 Neopelma chrysocephalum | reverse complement strand
CAAGGGATGGAGGGACAGGACACAGGGAATGGCTTCACATGGCAAAACGGAGATTTAGATGGGATATTGAGTGTCATTGAGTATCATTGAGTACCATTGATATTATTGAGTATTACTGAGTATTATTGAGGGAGGATCACCTAATACTGGGGATATTTTCACCCCAAGAGACAATAACTAATGGGAATCATGGTGCTGTTAATATTTGCCTCTGGAACCTTCCCTGGGTACATTAATCTTTCCCCCAAACTCCTTCCCTGGGTACAACTCGGAGCAGAGACAAGCCAAGGAGCTGTTGAGCTCCCTGAGGTTTTCCATGGGGATTCCAAACACAGGCTTGCTCAGCATCCATTTTAAAATCCAGATGGAAATCTCTATCCAAATAGTGTTCCCAGATTACTGCTAATACGTGTTTTTCCCGTGGCGCAGCTAAACATGAGCTGAGGCACAACTTTTCA
>NW_020933257.1:0-444 GCF_003984885.1 Neopelma chrysocephalum | reverse complement strand
ACACAGGGAATGGCTTCACATGGCAAAATGGAGATTTAGATGGGATATTGAGTGTCATTGAGTATCGAGTACCATTGATATTATTGAGTATTACTGAGTATTACTGAGGGAGGATCACCTAATACTGGGGATATTTTCACCCCAAGAGACAATAACTAATGGGAATCATGGTGCTGTTAATATTTGCCTCTGGAAGCTTCCCTGGGTACATTAATCTTCCCCCCAAACTCCTTCCCTGGGTACAACTCGGAGCAGGGACAAGCCAAGGAGCTGTTGAGCTCCCTGAGGTTTTCCATGGGGTTGCAAACACAGGGAGAACAGGCTTGCTCAGCATCCATTTGAAAATCCAGATGGAAATCTCTATCCAAATAGTGTTCCCAGATTACTGCTAATACGCGTTTTTCCCGTGGCGCAGCTAAACATGAGCTGAGGCACAACTTTTCA
>NW_020933256.1:0-4153 GCF_003984885.1 Neopelma chrysocephalum | reverse complement strand
TCACCTTCCCACGGCCAAAGGAAAACCTGGAATGATCAAATGCATTTCTAAGGCTCAACCACAAGCAGGGTGAGTATTTAATTGGTTCCACACTGGTTGGAATGTGATGGATTTCTCCAGGTTCTGCTGAGCTGCTGCTTTCCCTGAGCCTGCAAAAGAGATGGATCATCCCAGGGAAAAGCTGGAAACCTTCCAAAGCAGCACAGGGCAAACACAAAGTTCGCTGATTTGTTACTGAGCCGCCGCTTTTATGTTTCGAGTTGATTAGTAGCAAAAATTAACATTTCATTAAAGCCTCTGACAGGAGACAGGACCCTTTCATTAAACACAAAGTATGTAATTAGTGATAATAATTATACCTGGGGGCTCTTTGTGCACAGTTCATTCCACTGGAGATGGAACAGGGAGCTGCTGTTTGCACCCATCCTCGGGAGCTCAAAGACACCAAAAATCACATTTGCTTTTTCTCACCAGGACTAAACTCCACCTGTTTTTTTAACTTTGAACATTGGCAGCAATAAAAAAAAAACAATCCCTGTTGCAAATCCCTGACAGTTTAGGGCTGAGCCTCACGTGTTTTACGCCCTTAAACAACTCATTTAGGGCAGAAGGTTTTTTCCCTGCCTGATTCTGTGATAATTGTCAGACTCATTAACGTGCCTTGGAAACGGGAGCTGAGTTTCCAGGGGTTTTAATGAGTTCAGGGAGAAAATTCCTGCACTTCCCTCCCCGTTTGGTTGTTTATTGCTTAGGATTGCTCATGAATAGGTACCCAGGGATGCTGTGGCTGCCTCTGGATCCCGGGAAGTGTCCAGGGCCAGCTTGGAGCAGCCTGGGCCCGTGGCTCTGGATGGGCTTTGAGGTTCCTCCCAACCCAAATCCTTGTGGGATTACTTCAACCAGGAATTTAAACAGGAAAATAACGCAGCCCGGGTTGGGACACGGGGATGTTCACTCAGGGTCTGACACAGGTTGTAGGGTGGAAAGGAGTGAACCAGTTTATTAAAATGGTTCCCCCTTTTATAGGGGAGCTGGGAGAACTTTCCAGAGTATGGGGAACAAGGGGAGGAGTTTTGGGAAGGGGGAACAACGATTGGGCACAGAGCATAGAGGGGAGGGATAACAATAGAATGTGCATGAGAAGGGAGTGGAACTCTTGTGGGAACAAACCATTACAACATAGGGACAGGGACAAACCATTATTAAAAAACATTACAACAGCCATCAACTTGTAATTTCTCTCCATTCAACAGTCTCAGTTAAACAAGTCCATTATTTCAAATCCATTCCTCTTCTTCTGTGACTTCTTTCAATGCCACAGCCCAGTGCTGGTGGGCTTTTCCCTCTGGTTCTTTGGAGTCCTCATCCACACTCCTGGATCCCAGGAAGTGTCCCAGGCCAGCTTGGAGCAGCCTGGGCTGGTGGAAGGTGTCCCTGGATGGGCTTTGAGGTTCCTCCCAACCCAATCCTTGTGGGATTACTTCAACCAGGAGTTTAAACCAAAAAATCAGTGGAGGTCTAAAAAACAAAGCTGACACAATTCCAGTCTGGGGCATAACTGGAATATTTCATTGAATGTAAGAACACAATTTAAGGGTCTCGGGGGTTGGACATGTTAATGAGGGGGACAAGCTATGTTAATTAATTAAGGAGTTGCTATGTTAATTAAGGAGTTACACAAGTTTTTACTGCAATTTCCAAATAGTTAATTTTTCTTCCAGCAGGATTACACGGTGGAAGGAAGGATTCCATGGTTTTAACAATCATCTCAAAAAGTCCTGTCTGAATTCTGCTGGTGCCAGGCTAAATTCCAGGGTTGGACACCAACAGGTCTTAGGACAAGGGTCCAACTTCTTTAGCTCACGAGATGTTTGTCAGCCCTTGCTTTCCAAGGTTTATGATTCAAATTGACCAAGGTTCTTTTTGCTGAGAGCTTGTTCTGGGCTGCTACAAAATCCAGCTGAGTTGCCGCTGGAATCCAAGCTCTCCTCACACCTAAACTTGAGCCTGATGATCTTGGAGGTCTTTTCCAACCCTCAGGACACCCGGGATGTCTTGGCCTGCACTCAGAAGCCCCAAAAAAATCTCTTGGCAGAGGCCAAACCTCCTCAGGGCAGTGGTTCAACAATTTAAGCCACAACCAGACATTTCTTGATGGAACCGCCAACCAGACACCCAAAAGTTCCATTTCTTGATGTAACCCCCAACCAGACACCCAAAAGTTCTTTTCTTTATGATGTAACCCACAACCAGACACCCAGAAGTCCCATTTCTTGATATAACCTCCAACCAGACACCCAAAAGTTCTTTTCTTTATGATATAACCCACAACCAGACACCCAAAAGTTCCATTTTTTGATGCAACTCACAATTAGATACCCAAAAGTTCTTTTTTTTATGTTGTAACCCACAGCCAGACACCCAAAAGTCCCATTTTTTGATGTAGCCCAGAACTGGGCACCCAAAAGTTCTTCTTTTATGATGTAACCCACAACTAGACACCCAAAAGTTCCATTTCTTGATGTAACCCACAACTAGACACCGAAAAGTTCTTCTTTTATGATGTAACCCCCAACCAGACACCCAAAAGTTCTTTTCTTCATGATGCAACCCACAACTAGACACCCAAAAGTTCCATTTCTTGATGCAACCCACAACTAGACACTCAAAAGTTCCATTTCTTGATGTAAATCACAACTAGACACCAAAAAAAGTTCCTTTTTTTTGATGTAAATGTCACTTCAGCCACGAGGGTGTCAGGGAGGGTGTTTTACATCTGCCCAGCTCCAAACAAGTGTGTTTATTTTACCTTATTTTATTTCATTTTACTTTGTTTTATTTCATTTGACTTAATTTTATTATTTCATTTTTTACTTTATTTTATTTTACTTTGCATTATTTTACTTTATTTTATTTTACTTTATTTTTTTACTTTCTTATTTTATTTTATTTTACTTTATTTTATTTTATTTTACATTACTTTATTTTATTTTTTTATTTTACTTCATTTTATTTTATTTCATTTTACATTATTTTACTTTATTTTATTTTTCTTTATTATTTTATTTTACTATATTATTTTATTTTATTTTACTTTATTATTTTATTTTATTTTATTTTCTCTCTGCTGCTATCACAGAAATCCTGTCTAATCAGTCATGGCAGCCCTTAAGGCTTTGGATTAGGATTTAACCTGACCCAGCCACGAAGATAAATTTCCCATTTTCCACAATGATCTGAACATTTTAAACAAAAAGCAAAGGAAATATCAGCACAACCCTCCCATGAGCAGGACTGAAGCACTTTGGAACTGCTTCCAGTGGCCTGAACTGGCACTGCTGCAACTAAATCGACCTCAAAGACTTCAAGAAAAGCCTTTTCCATCCTCTCATTCCCTCTTTTCCCATTATTTTTGGTGCTTTATCCTCCAAAATAATCAATTTACAAAGAACAGCTGCCCCACTGCTCATCAGCTGGGGTTTGGGCCCCGATTGTGCTTTCCCAGAAGGAGAAAAATGAGAATAATCCCTGCTGGAAACTGCAGAAAAAGCTGCTGAAAAAGCTGTATTTTAACTCAGATTTGATGCTGAACCTTCCAAGGGTCCTCCTGGCCACGAGCAAAGTCACCTTCATTACCTAATTCATTAATTACCTAATTCATTAATTACCAAATCTCCCCCCATTACCTAATCTCCCTCCATTACCTAATCCCTTTTACCCTTGTCTTTAGGATGCAAATCAAACCTTTTCACAGCCAAACTGTATCAAAAGGCCACAACTCCCTGTCCATGAGCTGCTCCCGAAATCCCTGGGAGGAAAACGACCTGGAAAACTGGGAAAAAACGACCTGGAAAACCGGGAAAAACCATGGAGGGAAGAGGCAAGAAGAGAGGCAGGGAAGATTTGCTCCCGGAATTCCTGCTCTTGTCACGGCAAGGTGACAAATGCAGAGCAAATATATGGGCACTAAATATAAAATTAAATATAAATCCTCTACGTTTGGCCTCTATATATTGGGAATATATATGGATAGAGGTGGATATAGGTGGAAATTGCCAATGTTTGGAGGCCAAACGTAGAGGATTTATATATTTATATTATATTTAGCACCTGAATCTCCCCGACAGCAGAAAGGATGAGGGGAGAAATGAGG
>NW_020933255.1:0-1708 GCF_003984885.1 Neopelma chrysocephalum | reverse complement strand
TGCACAGATGGGCATGAAGAACAATTCTCTCTTATGCTAGGAGACAGCATCTTTACATTTTTCCATTCTCCTCTTAATTTAGCTTTTGTTCTAAAAATAACAATTAGGCTTTTTTTTAAAATTTATTTTCATTTTTTACGACCTCCTCTGCCCTCCTCCTTTCTCTGTCTCTAGGTCATACTCATCTTGCCTTATACTTATAATTTTCCTAACATCTACTTCTCTGTCTTTGCAGTCTGCTTTCTCTGATCCCTCTGTTTAACCCTCTTTAGATGCCTCTCCACCCCCATCATCTCCTCACATTGTGAATTTGCATTAATCAGAGAGAAAGCAAAAATAAGAGCCCACCCACTACAGTTCTTTCCACAATGCCCAGAAGGATCTGTGTTTGAGGCACATTTAGAAGATCATTGTAAATCAGGAAACAGCAAGGTGGAGTGAAGGGAAACTGGAAAGAGCTCTCAGCTTACAAATGTATAACGCAAGAACGTGGGCCCTCGCTCCAGTAAATTGGAGCCAACAGTTACTAGACCAAGTTCCTTGAGCAAAAAGTCATTATTATGACTAAACCATTCTGTATTTATAGAGAAGTAGTGTTAGAATACAAACAGTTCAAGCAGCACTCTTGCACTCAATGTTCTTTGCTTTTTCCTGCATGTGGTCTTTTATTCCAGCATTAATTGTGATTATAAATCATTCCCAACCTGCTTTGGAATGAGTTTACACAGACTTCATGCTGTTGAAAACACAGAACACTTATACATACAAAATATAAAGCACTCAGCAACTCCAGGGGTAAAAATGGCATGCATCAGGAATCAAACCACAGAAGATTTAAGAAGTAAATATCACTAAAACATTTCTCTATCTGCTGCCACAAATGCCTACAGCTACTTCTGCAGCACACAGAGAACACTGGAGTTGCTGAGTGCTTTATATTTTGTATGTATAAGTGTTCTGTGTTTTCAACAGCATGAAGTCTGTGTAAACTCATTCCAAAGCAGGTTGGGAATGATTTATAATCACAATTAATGCTGGAATAAAAGACCACATGCAGGAAAAAGCAAAGAACATTGAGTGCAAGAGTGCTGCTTGAACTGTTTGTATTCTAACACTACTTCTCTATAAATACAGAATGGTTTAGTCATAATAATGACTTTTTGCTCAAGGAACTTGGTCTAGTAACTGTTGGCTCCAATTTACTGGAGCGAGGGCCCACGTTCTTGCGTTATACATTTGTAAGCTGAGAGCTCTTTCCAGTTTCCCTTCACTCCACCTTGCTGTTTCCTGATTTACAATGATCTTCTAAATGTGCCTCAAACACAGATCCTTCTGGGCATTGTGGAAAGAACTGTAGTGGGTGGGCTCTTATTTTTGCTTTCTCTCTGATTAATGCAAATTCACAATGTGAGGAGATGATGGGGGTGGAGAGGCATCTAAAGAGGGTTAAACAGAGGGATCAGAGAAAGCAGACTGCAAAGACAGAGAAGTAGATGTTAGGAAAATTATAAGTATAAGGCAAGATGAGTATGACCTAGAGACAGAGAAAGGAGGAGGGCAGAGGAGGTCGTAAAAAATGAAAATAAATTTTAAAAAAAAGCCTAATTGTTATTTTTAGAACAAAAGCTAAATTAAGAGGAGAATGGAAAAATGTAAAGATGCTGTCTCCTAGCATAAGAGAGAATTGTTCTTCATGCCCATCTGTGCA
>NW_020933254.1:0-496 GCF_003984885.1 Neopelma chrysocephalum | reverse complement strand
GCCTCTGCAGCACCTTCCTGTCCTTGCTAAAGGCTGCAAAGCCCTGCCCAGATGCTGCTGTGGCTGCAGGGAAGGGACCTCAGCCACCCCAAAGCCTGCAGTGGGGGCCATGTCCTCCTCTGGGTCAGAAATGTCCTTTATTCACTGGCAGCCACCGACCACAGAGCAGAGAAAGTGTCACCTGTGGTCTCTGGAGAGGGGCTGAGCCTGGTGCCACCTTCCTGCCTGGAGCAAAGCATCCTGTGCCACCTTGCTGGGATCAAAGGATTCTGGTACCACCTTGCTTGGATCAGAGGATCCTGGTGGCACCTTCTTGCTTGGATCTAAGTATCCTAGTGGCACCTTCTTGTTTGGATCAAAGGATCCTGGTGCCACCTTGCTTGGATCAAAGCATCCTGTGCCACCTTGCTTGGATCAAAGGATCCTGGTGCCACCTTGCTGGGATCAAAGGATCCTGGTGGCACCTTCCTGCTTGGATCAAAGGATCCTGGTGGCA
>NW_020933253.1:0-394 GCF_003984885.1 Neopelma chrysocephalum | reverse complement strand
GCCTCTGCAGCACCTTCCTGTCCTTGCTAAAGGCTGCAAAGCCCTGCTCAGAGGCTGCTGTGGCTGCAGGGAAGGGACCTCAGCCACCCCAAAGCCTGCAGTGGGGGCCGTGTCCTCCTCTGGGTCAGAAATGTCCTTTATTCACTGGCAGCCACTGACCACAGAGCAGAGAAAGTGTCACCTGTGGTCTCTGGAGAGGGGCTGAGCCTGGTGCCACCTTCCTGCCTGGAGCAAAGCATCCTGTGCCACCTTGCTGGGATCAGAGGAACCTGGTACCACCTTCTTCCTGGGATCAAAGGATCATGGTGCCACCTTCCTGCTTGGATCAGAGGATCCTGTTGCCACCTTGCTTGGATCAAAGGATCCTGGTGCCACCTTTCTGCTTGGATCAAAG
>NW_020933252.1:0-880 GCF_003984885.1 Neopelma chrysocephalum | reverse complement strand
CAGGAATTGGGAAGAGGAGCAGGAAAAGGGTTTGAAGAGGAAAAAAGAGAGGAAGAAGGATAAATTTGGGGATGGGATGGAGGGAATTGAGGAGGAGGAAGAGGAGGGTGATGGGGGCAGGAATTGGGAAGGGGAACAGGGAAGAGCCAAAAGAGGGAAAAGCGACAGATTTCAGGGACAGGGGGATGGGAGAGAAAACCGGGAGACGGGAAAAGCGAAGAAACACAAGAAGGGGAAAGTTGAGGGAGCGGAAAAGGTGGGGAAGAAGGGAATAAAGAAGGAAAAAGTGTTGGAAGAGGAAAAGGAGCAAGAGGTGGAAAAGATGGAGGAGGAGGAAGGAGCGGGAGGGGAAATGGAGGGAAAAGATGAGGTGGGAAAGGGAAGTGGGGATGGAAAAGGAATAAAGGAGAAGGAAAGAGAGGAAGGAGCAGGAGGTGAAATGGGGGGAAAAAGTGAGGTGGGAAAGGGAAGTGGGGATGGAAAAGGAATAAAGGAGGAGGAAAGGTTGGGAGAGACCCAGAGCACAGGGATGGAGCAGGAAAAGGAGGAGGAGGAAGGGAAGGGAGATGGGCCAGGGAAAGAGAAAAAGAGGAAAAGCAAGAAGAAAAAGCCGGAAGGGGAAGAGCAAGAGAAGGAGGAGAAGAAGAGCGAAGAGGAAGAGACTCCAGGGAAAAGCAGGAAAAGGAAATCCAAGGAAGGAGGAGGAGAAAAGAACAACAAAAAGGCGCGGAAAGAGGAGGAAAAAGAGGCGGAAAACAAGTGGAAATGGTAAATATTCCATGTCCTTTTGGCCCCCCGGGAGGGTCCGACCTCCCGAATGCTTTGGGGGGGGGTTTGGGTTGAGTTCTTTGGGTAAAAGTGTGGAAATGGAATTTTTGAG
>NW_020933251.1:0-773 GCF_003984885.1 Neopelma chrysocephalum | reverse complement strand
TTGAAGAGGAAAAAAGGGAGGAAGAAGGATAAATTTGGGGATGGGATGGAGGGAATTGAGGAGGAGGAAGAGGAGGGTGATGGGGGCAGGAATTGGGAAGGGGAACAGGAAAGAGCCAAAAGAGGGAAAAGCGACAGATTTCAGGGACAGGGGGATGGGAGAGAAAACCGGGAGACGGGAAAAGCGAAGAAACACAAGAAGGGGAAAGTTGAGGGAGCGGAAAAGGTGGGGAAAAAGGGAATAAAGAAGGAAAAAGTGTTAGAAGAGGGAAAGGAGCGAGAGGTGGAAAAGATGGAGGAGGAGAAAGGAGAGGAAGGAGCGGGAGGTGAAATGGAGGGAAAAGATGAGGCGGGAAAGGGAAGTGGGGATGGAAAAGGAGTAAAGGAGGAGGAAGGGTTGGGAGAGACCCAGAGCACAGGGATGGAGCAGGAAAAGGAGGAGGAGGAAGGGAAGGGAGATGGGCCAGGGAAAGGGAAAAAGAGGAAAAGCAAGAAGAAAAAGCTGGAAGGGGAAGAGCAAGAGAAGGAGGAGGAGAAGAACGAAGAGGAAGAGACTCCAGGGAAAAGCAGGAAAAGGAAATCCAAGGAAGGAGGAGGAGAAAAGAACAACAAAAAGGCGCGGAAAGAGGAGGAAAAAGAGGCGGAAAACAAGTGGAAATGGTAAATATTCCATGTCCTTTTGGCCCCCCGGGAGGGTCCGACCTCCCGAATGCTTTGGGGGGGGGGTTTTGGGTTGAGTTCTTTGGGTAAAAGTGTGGAAATGGAATTTTTGAG
>NW_020933250.1:0-308 GCF_003984885.1 Neopelma chrysocephalum | reverse complement strand
ATCCCATCCCAGTACCCGATGGGAACTGGGAACCTCCTCCCTGATCTCTCTGATCCCAACTGGAGCCCATTTGTGGATCCCACTTAGTCCCGATGGATTGAAACCCTCCTGGATGGCTCCCAATCCCATCCCACCACCCAATGGGAATGGGGAACCTTCTCCCTGATCCCAACTGCCCAGGGAGGGTTTTTGGAGGGTTTTTAGAAGGTTTTTGGAGGATTTTTTGGGCCTGGTGTCCCCCCAGATGCTGGAGGAGGAGGTGTTCTGTGTCTTTTTGGGGATCCCCCTTAGTCCTGACGGGTTTAACC
>NW_020933249.1:0-350 GCF_003984885.1 Neopelma chrysocephalum | reverse complement strand
CCTCCCAGTCCCATCCCACCCCCCCAGGGGCAGCAGCCCAGCTCCCTGCGCTGCCCAGGGAGGGTTTTTGGAGGGTTTTTGGGGCCTGGTGTCCCCGCAGATGCCAGAGGAGGAGGCGTTCTGCGTCTTCGTGCGCCTGATGCAGGAGTACCGGCTCAGGGAGCTCTTCAAGCCCAGCATGGCCCAGCTGGGGCTCTGCATCTACCAGTTCGAGTTCCTGCTCCAGGTGGGAGCCACAACCTCGGGAAGGGGGGTAATGGGGCAGGGAGAGGGCAGGGAGGGGCAGGAGGGGTGCCGGGAACCCCCAAAGGGACCATCCCTGAGACCCCCAAAGGGATCATCCCTGAAAC
>NW_020933248.1:0-575 GCF_003984885.1 Neopelma chrysocephalum | reverse complement strand
GGTTTAACCCCCCTGAGCACCTCCCAGTCCCATCCCACCCCCCCAGGAGCAGCAGCCCTGCTCCCTGCGCTGCCTGGGGAGAGTTTTTGGAGGGTTTTTGGGGGGTTTTTGGAGGGTTTTTGGAGCCTGGTGTCCCCCAGATGCCAGAGGAGGAGGCATTCTCCGTCTTTTTGAGGATCCCCCTTAGTCCTGACGGGTTTAACCCTCCCGAGCACCTCCCAGTCCCATCCCACCCCCCCAGGGGCAGCAGCCCTGCCCCCTGCACTGCCCGAGGAGGGTTTTTGGAGGGTTTCTGGAGGGTTTTTGGGGCCTGGTGTCCCCGCAGATGCCAGAGGAGGAGGCGTTCTGCGTCTTCGTGCGCCTGATGCAGGAGTACCGGCTCAGGGAGCTCTTCAAGCCCAGCATGGCCCAGCTGGGGCTCTGCATCTACCAGTTCGAGTTCCTGCTCCAGGTGGGAGCCACAACCTCGGGAATGGGAGGAATGGGGCAGGGAGAGGGCAGGGAGGGGCAGGAGGGGTGCCGGGAACTCCCAAAGGGACCATCCCTGAGACCCCCAAAGGGATCATCCCTGAAAC
>NW_020933247.1:0-309 GCF_003984885.1 Neopelma chrysocephalum | reverse complement strand
CCTCTGTCCACAAAGACCCTCCAGACCCCTTGCATGAGGGCCATCAGCCAGCTTCATGGTCTAGATGGCAAATTTAGCAATCTGGACAGAGGGGCAGGGAGTATGGAGTGTGGCAGTGTGCTTTGAGAGCCAGGCTGCTCCCATTTATGGGAGGGATGGGTGCTCAGGATTTATGCTGCCGAACATGAAAAATAAATACTCGTTTTCCACATGCTTTGCTAGTCAGTGTGTGCTACCCGGCTGATTCAAACACTCATCCGTCAACTTCCTTTGACTCATCACTACAACACTGAAGTGCACGGGGGAGTG
>NW_020933246.1:0-496 GCF_003984885.1 Neopelma chrysocephalum | reverse complement strand
GCCTCTGCAGCACCTTCCTGTCCTTGCTAAAGGCTGCAAAGCCCTGCCCAGATGCTGCTGTGGCTGCAGGGAAGGGACCTCAGCCACCCCAAAGCCTGCAGTGGGGGCCATGTCCTCCTCTGGGTCAGAAATGTCCTTTATTCACTGGCAGCCACCGACCACAGAGCAGAGAAAGTGTCACCTGTGGTCTCTGGAGAGGGGCTGAGCCTGGTGCCACCTTCCTGCCTGGAGCAAAGCATCCTGTGCCACCTTGCTGGGATCAAAGGATTCTGGTACCACCTTGCTTGGATCAGAGGATCCTGGTGGCACCTTCTTGCTTGGATCTAAGTATCCTAGTGGCACCTTCTTGTTTGGATCAAAGGATCCTGGTGCCACCTTGCTTGGATCAAAGCATCCTGTGCCACCTTGCTTGGATCAAAGGATCCTGGTGCCACCTTGCTGGGATCAAAGGATCCTGGTGGCACCTTCCTGCTTGGATCAAAGGATCCTGGTGGCA
>NW_020933245.1:0-394 GCF_003984885.1 Neopelma chrysocephalum | reverse complement strand
GCCTCTGCAGCACCTTCCTGTCCTTGCTAAAGGCTGCAAAGCCCTGCTCAGAGGCTGCTGTGGCTGCAGGGAAGGGACCTCAGCCACCCCAAAGCCTGCAGTGGGGGCCGTGTCCTCCTCTGGGTCAGAAATGTCCTTTATTCACTGGCAGCCACTGACCACAGAGCAGAGAAAGTGTCACCTGTGGTCTCTGGAGAGGGGCTGAGCCTGGTGCCACCTTCCTGCCTGGAGCAAAGCATCCTGTGCCACCTTGCTGGGATCAGAGGAACCTGGTACCACCTTCTTCCTGGGATCAAAGGATCATGGTGCCACCTTCCTGCTTGGATCAGAGGATCCTGTTGCCACCTTGCTTGGATCAAAGGATCCTGGTGCCACCTTTCTGCTTGGATCAAAG
>NW_020933244.1:0-1412 GCF_003984885.1 Neopelma chrysocephalum | reverse complement strand
CCCTCACATCCCCACGTCCCTGAAATCCCTGCACCCTCACATCCCCATGTCCCCCAGTATCTCCACCCAAGCCCAACAAAGGGGAATCAGGGGAGAAGAGCTCGGGGTCCAAAGGCAGACCCCACTGCCAGGGAGGCAAAGGCCTTTTAGGGGGTTTCAGATGATAGCAATGAGTTTCCCTTCATGCCCAAGTCAGCAAAACCAAACAGAATTACACTTCAATGTAAATATAGAGCCAACCAAAAAATAAAACAGAAACGACAAAGCTGACTCGCAAATAGCCCTGAAACTCACTTAGTGCCAACCTGAGAGGGGCTCGGACAAGGCTTGAGAAATAACTCTATAAAACGAGCACTTTAGAAACCAAATAAACTGTTCCAAAGACACGAAAAGATTACCCCAGGCAAGCTTGTATCGATTGCAGGCACCGAGCCCAATTCACAGAGCACAGGACCTTGTGCTGCTGCTGCTCACTCAGCACCCACCGGCCCCAGCAGCTTCCCCTCCACCTTCTGTGGGAGGGAGCAGCCTAAAATCAAAGGAGAAGAGAGGTGACAGCAGCAGGAGAGAAGGAAAAACCACGTGAGAAAGCAAAGATACAGAAAACACAGAGAAAACTGCAGAAGCAGCAGCATAAACACAACAAGGCACTGCCAAGCACGTGTGTGAGACACTGATAAAGTGGAGAGGAGTTCTTACCTCTGACACCCCCAAAGGGGGTCCTTTGGGGTGTTATTTCCCATGCAGGCACCATTCCCACAGAGGTTTGTGTGTTTTCCTCCTCCTTAAACCATTTTCCTCCTCCTCTCCCTGCCAGGGCTGACACTGGCATTTTTGCAAGGATGGTTTTTCCTCTGCCATCCCTGTGGTTCTCCTTGTGTTGGTACCACTTCCCTCACTGATCCCCTCCTCGTCCTGCGAGAGGCTCTGCACTCAGTGCAACCACTGGAAAACTGTTGGAAATAGGGACTCATTAAGAAATGCGAGAAAAAGAACAGTTTCTCTTTAAAATCTGATTGAATTAATGGCCATTGGTCACCCCAGGGCTACAGGGCAGAGCTCACCCATCACCCAGCTGGCCAGGAAGCTGCTTTCCCAGTCACAGCTCCCCAAAACAGCCTTTCCCTCCCTTGGAGAATTGAGGAGCCTTTGGAAATGCCAGAGGCATGAAACCCAGGTGAAAAGTTCTCCAAGCCCTGTGCAGGTGGGTTTGGGAAAGGGTAGCAAAGGGGGAAACCACAATACTGCAGGCACTGCAGACCTGGCTAAGAGCAAAGACAGCACAAAGCCTCAATTTCCAGCTTTCAGTGCCAAGGGAGAGGCACTGAAAAGTGGGATGTCCGCACACAGCTCAGCTGTTCCCCACCACGGCAGGGAGGGGATGCCCTTGGCACACCAGGCTCTGCTCCCTG
>NW_020933243.1:0-1392 GCF_003984885.1 Neopelma chrysocephalum | reverse complement strand
ACATCCCCACATCCCTGAATCCCTGCACCCTCACATCCCCACGTCCCCCAGCATCCCCACCCAAGCCCAACAAAGGGGAATCAGGGGAGAAGAGCTCGGGGTCCAAAGGCAGACCCCACTGCCAGGGAGGCAAAGGCCTTTTAGGGGGTTTCAGATGATGGCAATGAGTTTCCCTTCATGCCCAAGTCAGCAAAACCAAACAGAATTACACTTCAATGTAAATATAGAGCCAACCAAAAAATAAAACAGAAACGACAAAGCTGACTCGCAAATAGCCCTGAAACTCACTTAGTGCCAACCTGAGAGGGGCTCGGACAAGGCTTGAGAAATAACTCTATAAAACGAGCACTTTAGAAACCAAATAAACTGTTCCAAAGACACAAAAAGATTACCCCAGGCAAGCTTGTATCGATTGCAGGCACCGAGCCCAATTCACAGAGCACAGGCCCTTGTGCTGCTGCTGCTCACTCAGCACCCACCGGCCCCAGCAGCTTCCCCACCACCTTCTGTGGGAGGGAGCAGCCTAAAATCAAAGGAGAAGAGAGGTGACAGCAGCAGGAGAGAGGGGAAAACCACGTGAGAAAGCAAAGATACAGAAAACACAGAGAAAACTGCAGAAGCAGCAGCATAAACACAAGGCACTGCCAAGCACGTGTGTGAGACACTGATAAAGTGGAGAGGAGTTCTTACCTCTGACACCCCCAAACGTGGTCCTTTGGGGTGTTATTTCCCACACAGGCACCATTCCCACAGAGGTTTGTGTGTTTTCCTCCTCCTCCTCTCCCTGCCGGGGTTGACACTGGCGTTTTTGCAAGGATGGTTTTTCCTCTGCCATCCCTGTGGTTCTCCTTGTGTTGGTACCACTTCCCTCACTGATCCCCTCCTCGTCCTGCGAGAGGCTCTGCACTCGGTGCAACCACTGGAAAACTGTTGGACATAGGGACTCATTAAGAAATGCGAGAAAAAGAACAGTTTCTCTTTAAAATCTAATTGAATTAATAGCCATTGGTCACTCCAGGGCTACAGGGCAGAGCTCACCCATCACCCAGCTGGCCAGGAAGCTGCTTTCCCAGTCACAGCTCCCCAAAACAGCCTTTCCCTCCCTTGGAGAATTGAGGAGCCTTTGGAAATGCACGCCAGAGGCACAAAACCCAGGTGAAAAGTTCTCCAAGCCCTGTGCAGGTGGGTTTGGGAAAGGGTAGCAAAGGGGGAAACAGCACAATACTGCAGGCACTGCAGACCTGGCTAAGAGCAAAGATAGCACAAAGCCTCAATTTCCAGCTTTCAGTGCCAAGGGAGAGGCACTGAAAAGTGGGATGTCCACACACAGCTCAGCTGTTCCCCTCCACGGCAGGGAGGGGATGCCCTTGGCACACCAGGCTCTGCTCCCTG
>NW_020933242.1:0-1122 GCF_003984885.1 Neopelma chrysocephalum | reverse complement strand
AGAGAGAAGCGATTCCGATTCTTCGCTCTCCACGTTGATAAGAGAATGACACCAAAAGGCCGATGGAAGAAATGCAGGCAGGGAATGTGAGATCCTTTGGGAAGGGAGCGTCCTGCTGGAGCACCACTCCGGAGTGGCTCTGCTGCCTCGGTGTGCTTCTCACATATTTATAGGGGAAAAATAGGGGTACATGGTTGTAGGAAGTGAGGATCAGAATAATTTGCAGGCTCCACAAACGGCGACAACCTGAAAAAAATATATAAAATAACCTAATTCCTCAAAATCTGCTCATCCCAGGAAATTGGTTAAGTTAAAAAACGTGTTAAACCAAACACCTCAATGCTGTTTTTATTAGAGAGCACAAATTCTCCTCAAAACAAGGAGAGGGGAAGGGGAAGGGGAAGGGAAGGGAAGGGGAAAGGAATCAGTCAACAAATGTGATGTAGGTTGATATTCTGCAATCCCAAAGAACAAGGGGAAAAAGGGAGGGGGGATTAACACCAGTTTAATGCCTGATAAGGCCAGGCAGCTTTATATGCAAAAAGGACCCAGGGTTGAGATCTTTGCTGGATTCAGTGTCACCTGATACCTCCAGGAAATGAAACCACAGGAGCTCAGGTCCAAAAGCCTGAATTAAAACAAGGAAATTCCGAAGTTCGGAAAAAATGTTCTGACAATTAAATGTAATTTTTGGTAGGTTGGGGATGTCAAGGTGAAGGTGTCACGTTGTGCACCCAAATGTAGGTGTGGATTTTTGTTTATCCCCGAATTTTCCCACACTGGCTGGTTCCTCACACGCAGTTGAATCCCAAGGATGCAGCACATGGACATTCCACCATCTAGTGGGAATTGTGGCAGCTCCAGAGGGCACAGCTGATGATGTTTGAAGTGGAGATCCTTGGATTTGGGGCAAGGAGCTGCCTGGAGAACTTTGCTGCCTTTGGTGGAAAAATTAATGCCAAGTGGTTGGAACAAAGGAGAGGATGTTTTTCCTCGTAGGGCCGTTTTTGCTGAGGATAAAAACATGGGCTAATTCCCAACAGGAATTAGATAACTGCTCTGAAATGGCACAAACTGGGTTTCTTCTCTTAAAAATGTCTGGTTTTGAGGTCTAGGATATTT
>NW_020933241.1:0-483 GCF_003984885.1 Neopelma chrysocephalum | reverse complement strand
CTTCAGCTGTGCCAGGGGAGGTTTAGGTTGGATATTAGGAAGGAATTTCTTTGCAGAGAGGGTGCTCAGCCATTGGAATGGGCTGCCCAGGGAGGGAGTGGATTCTCCATCCCTGAAGGTGTTTAAGGACAGACTGGATGTGGCATCAGTGCCATGGGCTGGGAACCACGGCGGGGTTGGATCAAGGGTTGGACTTGATGATCTCAGAGGTCTTTTCCAACCCGTTTGATTCCATGATTCAGGCAGGGATCTCCTGAACCTTTCACCCCATCTCACTTATAACCGAGCATCTGCAACCTAGACACGAACTCACCTTCCTGCCTGGCAGCGATGGACACACCTTTCCCAGGGATCTTAGCAGGGAATGGGCCCATGGAGAGGTTTAATTCCATCCTTCCCACCTTCCAGGAGGTTTTATTTGCTACCAGCTCTGAACAGAGAGAAGCGATTCCGATTCTTCGCTCTCCACGTTGATAAGAGAAT
>NW_020933240.1:0-2439 GCF_003984885.1 Neopelma chrysocephalum | reverse complement strand
ATGTTTTTTCAAGGAGGAGGAGCAAGATGGACACCTTTGACTCTTTGGAGTTATATGGGAAGCCCCTGACCTTGTCCAGCTTTGGATCTGCTCTATTCCTGGATTTTGGATGTGGAAAAGTGCGTGGGGATCATTCATGGAAACCCTCCTGCCCTTTTCCCACCACTTAAAAACGAGCTGAAAGTCTCCATCATCATCAAGGCACGTCCTCAATGGAAATCTGTGACACCAACAGAGCAGTGGGAACACTCAAAGTGCTGGAAATGGCCAAGAGAATCGGGAAAAAAAGGAAAAAACTCAGAAAGAACAACCCCAAAATGTCCCATATAACAGGGAATTATAAATTTAATTCAATCCTAAAGTGCAACCAGCACTTGAGACACGGGGTGAGTTCCCTCTGCATGATAATAAATCAGGATCACTCACTGGAAGTGCTTTGTTATAAAGCAGTCCTGCTTTTTTTTTTTCCTGGAATTAATGCCTTCAAAAATCCCTGCTAAAGATTAACTGGCTGCCTTTAATTTCATTAAGGGGAAGCAAAAAAATTGGGTAATTTGAGGTGAGGATTTTGTCAAATTAGGATTTTTTTGGATAATTTTTAATATTTTTCATGGATTGTCATTCAATTTTCATTCTTTTCGGGTTCTTCTCAATTTTGGGTGATTTTCAGGCTTTTTGTTTTGATTTTCTCTCATTTTCTTGTCCCTTTTGAGAATTTTCATCAATTTTTCATTATTTTCATGGAAATTTTATTGATGATCGATTATTTTTTGATTTTGGGGGTATTTCTACTATGTCATCTCTTCTGGAGTTTTTTTGCTATATTTAACAATTTTCATCAATTTCCTATAACTTTTGTGGCTTTTTGGTTCTTTGTCTTACTTTTTATATTTTCTTGTAATTTTAGTTTGCCCTTTTTTTAATCCTTTCTGACAATTTTACCAATTCTCCCTAACTTGGGGGTTTTTTTAGTACTTTTTAATATTTCTAAAATGTATAAATTTTTATATATTATATATATTATAATTTTATAAATGTTATAATTTACATATATTTTATAATTTATATATATATTATAATTTAATGTATTTTTAACCAATTCTGCCCATTTTCCTTCCATTCACCCCATTTATTTTTGCTCATTTTTCACCATACAGATGAAAAATTCCAAATGGACCTTTATTTGAACTTATCCTCCTGGGATCCACTGTTATCTGGGATCTCAATCCTCTGACAAGGATTTCTCCCACTATTCCCAGGATTTGAAGGATTCAGCTGCACAAACTTTGTAAGGAAAACTGGGACAGAGTTTCCATGTCTTCACCCCCTCCTTGATGCACAGAAAGAGCTGAAAAACGTGTTTAAAAGTAAAAAAAAAAATAAAATAAAAGGATTTTGCCATATTTAAATTTCTAATTCATTCCCAAAGCTTTCTCCAGGTATGTGAGAAATGATTGTGCACTCAGCCCTCCTGAAATAATTAAAAGGTCATCAATTTGCTGTCATATGCTTTAATTACTTTCTAAAAATCTATTGAACCAGCTATCAAAGGCAGATTATATTGCTGAGATGGGTTATTATTTTAACAACAAACCAATGCCTGGGCAGTGGGAGGAATGCAGGAAAATGGGATCTGAGCACAGATGAGATGAATCCAAATCTTCTCTACTGCAGCATTATCTGGATTTTCCAAGCAAAAAAATGAAGAACAAAAGGAATTATACCTGGAAAACCGTTGTTTGCACATATTCCACCTCTGGATTTCTGGCAGTGTTAGTGCAGGCATAGCAGTGCCATCAATTAATCACCAGTTCTTTCTTAATTAATGAACTTTAAAGGCTAAAATAATTTTTTGGAGACAGAGAAAGGGATGCAGGGGGAGGAACCTATAAAATACATGGGCTTGGAGCCAAGGAATTGTTATTTATTAGCCTAAAATCCCTATTTTCTGTGGGCATATATAAATTTATACCAACAAGGGATCTTGCATAGCAAGACTTAACATTATTTTGGGTTGAAATTTGGGTTCAGGCTGAAATAGGGGAAATTTAGGTTGGATATAGGGAAGAAATTCCTCCCTGTGAGGGTGGTGAGGCCCTGGCACAGGTTGCCCAAGGAATTTGTGGTTGCTCCTGGATCCCTGGAAGTGTCCAAAGCCAGGTTGGATGGGGCTCTGAGCAACATAATTCCCCAAATATTGAATCCATACTCAAGCCAGATGATATCCAGCTGATTTGCTTTCCAGAATAATCAAAGTTTGTCCTGTTGAAATCTAAGCAGGAAGGTCAAATAAGAAATTTATTTTATTTATTTTATTTTATTTTAATTGCTATTTTATTTTATTTATTTCATTTTATTTTTTATTTTATTTATTTTACTTTATTTTATTTATTTTATTTTATTTTATTTATTTTAATTTATTTATTTTATTTTATTCTA
>NW_020933239.1:0-625 GCF_003984885.1 Neopelma chrysocephalum | reverse complement strand
CTGAGGGAGCTGGGGCTGTTCAGCCTGGAGAAGAGGAGGCTCAGGGGAGACCTCCTCACTCTCTGCAACTCCCTGACAGGAGGGGGGAGCCAGATGGGATAAGGCTCTTCTCCCAGGAAGCAGCAGTAGGACAAGAGGGCTCAGGGTCTTCAGCTGTGCCAGGGGAGGTTTAGGTTGGATATTAGGAATTCTTTCCAGAGGGAGTGCTCAGCCATTGGAATGGGCTGCCCAGAGAGGGGGTGGATTCTCCATCCCTGGAGGTGTTTAAGGGCAGACTGGATGTGGCATCAGTGCCATGGGCTGGGAACCACGGCGGGGTTGGATCAAGGGTTGGACTCAATGATCTCAGAGGTCTTTTCCAACCCGTTTGATTCCATGATTCAGACAGGGATCTCCTGAACCTTTCACCCCATCTCACTTATAACTGAGCATCTCTGATCTAGACACGAACTCACCTTCCTGCCTGGCAGTGATGGGCACCCCTTTCCCAGGGATCTTAGCAGGGAATGGGCCCATGGAGAGGTTTAATTCCATCCTTCCCACTTTCCAGGAGGTTTTATTTGCTACCAGCTCCGAAAAGAGAGAAGCGATTCCGATTCTTCGCTCTCCACGTTGATAAGAGAAT